>NC_048299.1:92168510-92268609 GCF_013100865.1 Trachemys scripta elegans
CGGGGGTGCTCGGCCGGGGGCCCGGGGGCCGGCAGTGCTGGGCGGGCCGGGGGTGCTCGGGCCCGGGGCCGGCACCCCAGGGCCCGAGCCGACCCGGGCTGGAGCCGCCGGGGGGCCAGCCTGGGCCGCGCCTCCTCCCCCCACACCCTCCTTACCTGCTTCAGGCTTCCCGCGAATCAAATGTTCGCGGGAAGCAGGGGAGGGGGCGGAGACTTTGGGGAATGGGCGGAGTTGGGGCGGGGGCGGGGCTGAGGGCGGGGCCGGGGCCCCGTGGAGTGTCCTCCATTTGGAGGCACAAAATATGGTAACCCTAATTTATTGGAGGCCTTTCTGAAAGTATCCCTTTAATTACTTTAGGAAGGAAATCCAAAAAAGCTGTGGTGCAGGCAGATCTATTGTGCGGCAGTACCTCTCACTCTCCGATTGAAGTTGGCCAGAGGCTCTACCCCCTAAAGAACACTCAGTTTCACTTTGAAGTCCCCCAGCTTCTCTCAAACCACAATCAGCTAGGTGTGGGGGAGAAGGCCATGACAATATTGTTTTCCTTACTTTTGTGCCCAGTCACAGAGTTCAAGGCAGAAGGGACCACCAGATCATAGTCTGACCTCCTCTGTATCACAGGCCACCAACACTACCCAGCACACTCTACTAAACCCAATAACCAAAATTAGACCAAAGTATTACAGCCCACAAGAGACTAAACTATTATGTGTCACAGGCAGTAGGAGAGACTGAGGTGCAGCAAGAACTGAGGCCAGCTGCCTCCACAATGCCAGGGAATTGATTAAGTGAAAGATACACAGATGATCCTGGCAAATACCCGCACCCCACGTTGCAGAGAAAGATGGGGAAAAAAGAAAACCAAGGTCACTTCCAATCTGACCTGAGGGAAAATTCCCTTCTGACCCCACATATGACGATCAGTTTGTGAGCCAGGCAAGCACCTGAGAGAGAGAATGCTCAGTGCCACTTCAGAGCACTGACCCACACCCTGCCCAATGTCTCATCTCTAGCTGTGGCCATCTCTGATGTTTCAGAGGAAGGAACAAGAAAACCCCAAAAAACAATACATTGAAGTGGGGGCGGGAGACCCCTGACCTCTGGAGGTAACCAGCTGAAGCCCTGAAGCATGAGATTTTAAGAATATTGGACATGAACCAGACAGGACCCCCAGGGGTGCCTGTTATCCGAGGTTACTTACATCCAAATCTCTCAGTAACTTTACTCTCTGCGAGGTGGAATCAGGAAATAAACCAAGGGAGATGCAGCACCTCTGTCTGCTATATGGCTGGCATAAATCACACAAAATGCTTCTACTTAAAGCCTTCACTTTATTAGTTTCCAGCACTCTCACCAGAATGCCTTTACTCAAAGTCTCTGTTTTGTTTAGTCTCAAGTACATACAAACACAGTAGGCTATAGAGCACCCTCAAACAATCGTTACCCACAGTCTGGAGGGGTCTCAAGTGGACAAATGACAAGGTTCCAGTGCCCAGCTATCTGCCTGTTGCTGGGGTTTCCAAGAGATGTCCAGAAGATCAAATCCAAATTCCTCAGACCTGGCTACCCCTTTTAAGTTAGTAACTGCTACAATTACATCAACAACACGTCAATCAAACAAAAACCATTAAGCAAGCACTTTTAAGCCCTTAGTTATACAGATGTGTTTTTGCAGAGTCTGCACTCTCATGGGTCCCGACACACCAGAAGTCAAATATAGATTGACTTCCAGTTTTTCACAAACACTTACCCTAGCATATCAGGGAGGATGCAGTCAGTCCCACACTTCATGATCGCTGCCCCACCAACCCCATCCCATCTTTGCCTTAGTGATGCTAAGGCTGGTACAGAGGCCTTACAGGTACTACTCTTGGCAATAAGTAAAATAATCAATATTCCATCCCAATAATTGGCAGTGGTTTGAGCACCTGGCTGGTTGCTAAAAATGCCCCTCATCATGCCCCGCCCTACTGCACACCCTCATAAGTAACCCCATCATACAATCGCCTCATAAATTTGTCCTGCTCTCTCTTAAAACTATTTAAGTTGTTTGTTCTCACAACTCTTTGTGGGAGACTGTTCCAGAACTTCACTCCTCTGATGGTTAGAAACTTTCTTCTAGTTTCTAGCCTGAATTTGTTTGCAGCCAGTTCATACCCATTTGTTACTGTACCAACATTGTCCTTTAGCTTAATTAACTCTTCACCCTCCTGGTGTTTATTGTATTTATAGCGAGCAATCATATCTCCCCTCAGCCTTCATTTGGCTAGGCTAAACAAGCCAAGCTCTTTCCGTTTCTTCTCATAAGTAGGGCCCTACCAAATTCGTGGCCATGAAAAAGGCATCACTAAGCATGAAATCTGGTCTTTTGTGTACTTTTACCCAACACTATATAGATTTCACAGGGGAGACCAGACTTTCTCCAACTGGCGGTCCCGACCCAAAAGGGAGTTGTGCGGGCGTTGCAAATTTATTGTAGGGGGATTGCGGTATTGCCACCCTTACTTCTATCCTGCCTTCAGAGCTGGGTGGACCAGAGAGTGGCAGCTGTTAGCCAGGTGCCCAGCTCTGACGGCAGCACCCTGCCAGCAGCAGTGGAGACGTAAGGGTGGCGATACCATACCACTCCACCCTTATTTCTGCACTGTTGCCTTCTGAGCTGGACAGCTGGAGAGTGGTGGCTGCTGGCTGAGGGTCCAGCTCGGAAGGCAGACGTGCAGAAGTAAGCGTGGCAATACCATACCGTGCCATCCTTACTTCTGTGCTGCTGCTGATGGCAGCACTGCCTTCGGAACTGGGCTCCTGGCCAGCAGTCGCCTCCTTCCAGCCACCCAATTCTGAAGGCAGCACTGCTGCCAGCAGCAGCACAGAAGTAATGGTGGTAACACCGTGACCTCCTACAATAACCTTGTGGCCCCCCACAATCCCATTTTGGGTCAGAACCCCTAGAGTTACAATGCCATGAAATTTCAGATTTAAATATCTGAAATAATAAAATTTATGATTTTTAAAATCCTATGACCATGAAATTGACCAAAATGAACTGTGAGTTTGGTAGGGCCCTGCTCATATGATAGGCCCTCCAGTCTCCAGATCCATCCTAGTAGCTCTTCTCTGCACAGATTCCAACTGAAATTCATCTTTCTTGAACATGGGTCATACAAGATGCAGAATGTCCTCACTTCCCATGGGCTTTAGTGGGAATTGAGGATAGAGCTGGTTAGCAATCTTTTTCCCTGCCACAGAAAGTTTTGACGAAAATGGAAAAAAAAGATATTTTCTAAATTTTCTATGGAAAATTGTGAGTTTCTTGTGAAAGTTGTGAAAAATCAAAATCAAATATTATGACCCAAAACTGAAATATTTCCATTTTGAAGTATCACTGTGATGCCTCATGAGTTTTTTAGTCCAGGTGCTTCATGCTTTCCTTCTTCTCCATATGCCAGGTTCTCTTGTTGGACTATATCTCCCATGCCTGGGGTGGGTGCATTATGGGAGATGTAGTCTGGCTGGGGAACCCAGCCTATGGAGGAGAATGGGAGCATAAGGCACTTGAACTGCAATTTCCAGGTGGTACTGCAGTGGCATTTCTTAAACAAAATATTTCAGTTTCTGGCTGAAAACCAAACAATTGGGAGGCTTACAGGGTGTTCAGGTTTTTTTCATGAAAAATCAAAATTTTCCAAAACCAGGGGGAAAAAACTCACAAGAAATTGTTTTGGCAAAAAGTTTTTTCCTTTCTGTGGAAAATTTTGATCAATCCCTTTGTTTCTATTACATTGTATGAGCTTAATGAGTTTTTTGCAAATCAAATTTCTCTCTCTCATGTATACAGCTTGTTTTGACACTTATCTCTGTGCTTATGCTGTGCAAGTCCATGGCATTTGTTTATATTTGTTCCTGCACATGGAAATGGCTGCCTTTGTTCCTGCATGTGTTCCTGGTGACATCCTGCTCAGGCAATAGCAGTTTAGATCCCATGCTACGTGCACTCTCACTTTTGTGGTAGCGCCTTAGGCAATTAAAAAGAATACTCTTGCTGTACGTAGCAGAGATTATATTGCAAGCTCTAAACATTGGCAATGGGATAGGTTTAAAGGCTAACTGATATGCTTTTAAAGAGAAATTAAGGCCTGATGCAAAGCCCATTGAAGTCATTGAGAGTCTGTCTTTTTACTGACTTCAGTGGGCTTTTGTTCAACCCCAAATCGAATACTGTTTAATATCGTAAACAATTAATCCAAAACAAAGTGTAGCCTTAATAGTGAAGACAATGGGAGCTTGGAGTGTTTTAGTATCTTTAAAAATCAAGCAAACAATAAATACATTTTAAAAGTAGAGATGGGCTCCTAACCAAGACCCCTACATCTGACCACTGTGAGTTTTGGGAAAGTTTGGATACTATCTGGATATGGATCCAAACTTGATCCAGAAGCCTATGATTATATTTATTTACTTTCTAGGAGCTGAGTTCAGATTTCTGTTTCTTCTCTTGTGACAGTTGGTATCACAGGGGCCTAGAGTGAAACAGAGAGCTGCATTCTTTACCAGGCTTTAAGTGTTAGAAGTGTCATGAATTCTTGCCAGGGAAGATCCCTGAATTCCGACCTTGGAAGTTAAATAGAAGAGGAAATAATTTTCAAATATTTTGCTTTATAAAGTATTTACTTGTAATTTTTAAACTTCTCCCATATAATTTATCGGGAAAAATTCTAATCCCACTGAAACCAGTGTCAGAATTACATGAGGCCAGGATTTGGCCTCAGTGATATAGGATCTTAAGCAGTTTTTTTGTATTTATTTATTTATTATAGTATTATAGAAGCACCTAAAGGCTCCAACTGAGATCAGAATCCCATTGTGTTAGGTGCTGTACATACATATAATATGAGGCAGTCCTTGACCCAAAGAGCGTACTGCCTAAATAGACAAGACAGACAAAGAGTGGGAGGGGAGACAGAGGCACAGCCAGGTGAAGTGACTTGCCCAAGGTCATACAGCAGGTCAGTGGCAGAATTCAGAATAGAATCCACATCTCCTGACTCCCCAGACTCCAGTGTCTTATCCACTATTGTAAAAGCATTTCAGTCCACTCGCAAAACCAAGTGTGGATATTCATTAAAAGTTGCTGTATGATTTGAAGTGTTCACTGTATAAATGGGTGTTCCTGCACCTATTCCTCATCTTTTCCTTTCACTTCTTAAAGAACAGTGTTTTTGACAGCTGTACTGATTCCTACAGCTGCAGTGGGGGAGAGGGTTTGCGTGTGTTGGCTGTGCCTTCATCAGATCATACAAATGTCAGAAAAGGTTTTCCTCTCATTTCTATGAGGCTTTTATTTTAAGCAAACTGTGGGCAGAGTAGATCCAGAAGCACTCCTGCTCAGTGAAAGAACAAATGCTAGCCCAATTGTATCTTCTTCCTTCCCAGACACCCGCTCAAGAAGCAGGACATGAAGTCTGCTTCCCTCCCAATCCTTTGGGAATCCTGTGCTGGCCCAACCTTCTCCCAGCTGCTTCTCTCCCTCTGAAACAAATAACACAACACTGAGCTGTTCTCTGCCTCCCTCCCATTTGTTGCTGCCACTCTCCTGGTCTCCTCCCCCGACACACACACACCTTTCTTCCTCATATGATTCAGTACAACAGTCACAGTTTCTTGCTACTGCTTAAGCCCCAACTTGTAGTGCGGTTTGGGGTGGCAGCAAGAAACTATGACTGGGTTGGGATGCTTTTTTGGGCATGAGGAAGGAGGATTAGTGAAGGGGCCACTCATTCCAGCCAGCTCATGTTTTGGGGTTAGTGCTTATGGCCTAACTTCCGCTGCAAGATGCAGATGTGGTTTATGGGGCAGACTGTGATGCTTGATCCACTATTTGCTGTAGCAGGTGGCTTTGGAGATGACCGCAAAGAGAGTAACATCACTTACTGTCTCCATGGGAATCCTCCAAGAGGGTCTGCTAGTGTCCTGAACTTCCCTCATCCCCCCATATTTGAATTTGTGGGCAGTTGTAAGTGGTTTGTGCCCATTCTCTCCTTCAAATGCTACTGAAATCTCGAGGTGAGGCCCAAAGGGTCTGATCCTCCACTTAAGTCTTCTGGAGACTCAGGTTTACTGTTGGTTGTCCATTTACCCCAGAGAATGGAAAGATTTAGGTGATCACAATGGCTCAGTGCTACACCTAGGAGGTTGATGCAGCTGTGAGCTGTGCACTTGCAGGCATTCATGCAGAGTGAGTATGTGACAATGTGAATTCTATGTGCTCAGTATGGATATTTAGGATTTTTTCTATAGGCACTCAAATTTTAAAAGTTGGTCTACATATATATCTATTTTGCAAAGACCTGCTCAACAAATCATACCAGTGATATCCTAATAGTGAAAATTGACACACTATGTATCAGTTTTTGATCATGAATTCTATTGTGCAAGAGATTCATTTTTACTTTGGCTTCAGCAATCAGGCTTTCAGAGCAACTCAGAGTTCAGTGTTCAGAGTCTGCAGTTGTTGTATAGAAATGAGAAGAGGTTCCTGACATCCAAACTATGCTGGTAGTGTGGCTACTGATGTACTTTTTTCATGTTTTAAAAGTGTAATCTGTTCCTTGAAAAGTCTGTAAATGAATGCTTACGGATTGTCTTCCTCATTAGAGTTTTTGATTTTAATATTCTGCACAGTGGATGGTGCAGTCAATATTAATTTGTTTTAATGGATCAAGAAAACAAGGTAACTCATTTGATATTGTTTTGCAAATGGTTACATTTCTGCTATCAGAGGCACAAGATTATAGCTTCATCTACTGTTTGTGTGTTAGCCTTTGCCACTGTTAACTAAAATCTAGTGGAAATTCTGTTTTGGTCTGTGCTATCCAGTGCTTTGTTGGAATGTACTTCAGAAGATACAGCCTCTCTCTCTGTTTCACTGAACAAGGAGCCATAGTCTGCCCTTGGATACTCCCATTGGGCCTATTTCTGAAGCAGCTGAGAGCAAACAATTCCCACTGAAATTAGTGAGAACTGCTTGCATGCAGCAGCTGCAGAATCAAGCCCATTGACTTCATTGTGTACCCAGGTGCAGAATTTGGCCCAAGTGGTTTTAACTATGTAGAAAAAATATGAAGTTGCATAGGATACAAACACAAGGGGAATGGGAAGATGCACTGAGTGACTGGAGTGATGTCAGCACATTTATAGCAAGGTCATTTTCCTCTGAAAGGTGATTGGGATACCAGCTCTTGTTTCACTAGTTTTATTAATAATTAAATACAATGAGAACTCCTGCATCTAAAAAAATAAATAAATATGAGTCTGACCCCAACTCACAAATGCAAAGTAATCCAGAGGAATGGTTGCCATGCCTGTCTCAGTTCACCTCTTCATACCCATGTAGTGTCGCTGGATACGGTGGTTGATCTGGGAGGGTCAGAACAGTGGGTAGTCTTACGTCCCAGATGAAACAAGAGATCAAACCCCAGTGGGCTGCTTTAAGGGCAGAGTGTTAGACATCACTCTCTTATTTCAGTGTTTAAGATAATAGTACAAACAATTTGTCATGTTAAATTTTGGTGGTTTTATGTGTTTCTCATTTGAAAAACCCTATGAAAAGTTGCCATTAAAGTAATATGACAAGGCATGATGTATAGTGTGTGCACTGACAATAACATGTTATTGAGCAATATGTAAATGTTGTTAGTATGCAGACTATAAACTTTATTCCTGTTTATGCTGAGGTGCTTTTACACTACTCTTTAAAGTGGGCATAAATGATTTATGCTGCTTCAAGGCTCTTTTTACATTGCCAGAGTAGTGTAAAGGGGTTTTAGTGTTGATGAGGATAGGCCCTATCACTTAATTATTACAGAAACTTTGTAGCATTCTAGAACTATTGGGTTCTAGTCCCAGCTCAACCATTGGCTGTGTGATCTTGGGTAAGTCACTTAATCGCTTTGTGCCTCAGTTTACCTATCTATAAACTAGATATGATAATACTTATCCACTTCCTGAGTGGTGTTCTGAGGATTAATTTGTTAGGACCCAATCCTACAGTAATTACACACACAAAATTCAGTTGGATTTCACTGAGAGTTTTGCCTGAATGAAGAAGATAGGATTGGGTCTGCAAGCAGGTGGTGTACCCACTCAGTTCCAAATAAAGTGTACATATATTGTGTAAGGGCAAACTCACCCCCTTGCTGGGGGTTGGCTTTATGAGCAATGTATAGCTAATAAATGCAGCCCATGCCTTCGCCCCTAGCTCGGCTGTTCCTAGGATTCCAGACATAGAACCCTAAATCCCTCTGACCAAAAGGTCACTTTCCCCTCCCAGAGTGGAGTGAAAGAGCCAGACCTGCCACACTGGTCAGCAGGAATCAGTCAGCATCTCCCTGGAGGGTTCCAATATCTGTTTAGAGCAAAAGCACCCTATTAATATTGGTATAGTACCTTGAGAGCCTCAGATGAAAGGTTCTTTATACATGCAAATTTCAAACTTCCTAAAGTTCACCCATCCCATTAGAAATTATAATTCCCTCTCAAATCTTATTGCCAGATTCTTTTTATAAAAATAAACCATCTTAAAATAGATACGTCTGCTATGATTGTTTCGTAATTAAATTGCTCTAATGATGCTTCTGTCCACCTTTCATCTTTCATTTATAGTATCTACCCTGATTTCATTAAGTTCTCTCCTCTTAAATGATCTGCCTGCCTGCGAATTATTCTGACTCTTCAATGTCTAGAGCAGCAGCCTCAGTGAGTCCTCTAAATTTAACCTGCACTATTCCCTAGTAATCTTTCCATCTCCCTTGCTGGTAGGAGTTAGCTGATATATATATGCTTGTTTCGAAGAGGCCTGCGCTGTGGTGTAGTGAGTTGATCCGTATCTTTGCTTGTCTGGGGATGAGCTGTCACTACATACTTGTGACTGTACTGCTTGTGTGCTATGGAATCATCCCTGCAATCATGAGGATAAATACCATGGGCCTGATTCTCGTTTACATTAAATCCATTAAAATTGCTTTACATGAGTAGACTGTGTCTAAAGGTAATCTACTACCAGAAAGGTGTTAAATGTTGTCTTATTGTAAATGAGAGTCAGACCTCAAATGTAGAAGTAGGCATTGTTTTTTTAAATCCCTCTTTTTCTATTTCTTGTACTGTTTTTGTCCATGCCTGTCACTTCTCACTCTCTCTGTCTTGCACAGCTGAAGCCTTATAAGTTTCATAGCACCAGCATTACTTGTTGGAAGTCCCAAACCAGAGAAATCACTAAAAAAGGACCTTAAAAAAAAAGTAAAAGAAAAAAAATCTCCTTTGTGTTATAAGTATAATGCACAAAAGTACAAGGTGTGAAATGGAAAAAAAATCACTTGCATGATAAGAAAAGAAATAGGCTTCAGTTGTAAAGTACACTTCTGGAATGGCAAAAGCCTGGGGGGGTACTGGAGATAGAAATAGGATGGGTGATGAATGGGTTCTGTAACTGAATTTCAGTTGTAAATATTATAAATGGTTCTGCAGTGTTCTCCCTGAAAGCAAGAGACTAAATGGCAGGAGGAATGTGAACCAAGAAGAGAGGGTAAAATCATGGGGAAGGAAATCTCAGTATAATTGCACTTGTTCTTAAAGTACAGGAACTCCACAATCTGCCTGTGCTAACGGAAGGGAAAGTGTTATGGATCCCTTAAATTGTGGCACCTTACAAAATCCACAAAAGATTACATTAAAAATAGTGTAGGGGGGTGAGAAGTGTTGTTATAGGAGGGCAAAGGGATACAGTGCCTGCAAGTGCGGAATCAAAGGTGCAGGAGACTCACTGTGCTGCCAGCAGCGCTGGTTTACCCCAAAAAGAGGATATGGTCGGGTGGGGTCCTGACCTGAGATGAGTGCTGAAGCAGAACGTTCTTTGAGAAATTGTAGGAATTGCTTTTGGGTTCCTAGTGTCCCTGTAGATATTTTGCCTTCTTCTGTCCTCCAGCAACAGAATGTCTGTAGGAACCACTTCTGGTGCACAGCACCTCTTACACCCCCCACCCCCACCTTTATATGGCGCTGGCTTTAGAAGTCATGCTCTGTCTAGAAAAGTCTCACTTAATAGTGTAAACGTTTGCTTTATAGATGTATGGCATGGCACAGAAAGACAGTTCTGTTTTTCTACCATATGTATATTCTTTTAAAGTAATTCTACAATTGGGGGTATATCAAGTCTTTTGCATTACGGTGAGGATGTAGCAGAACAGACTCTTACAGACATTTTTTATTTCATCCGTCACAATTTGTGAAGTAAAATTTCACAGACCCATAGAGAATCAAGGCTTTTACGACTGTGTTAACAGTTGGCAAATTTCGGTCTTTCTAGTTTAGATCACCTTTGGGTGCTGAGATGTTTGTTTATACTTACTTGCTAGCTTGTCAGCAGGCACATGCTTTTGAGGACCAGCACCCAAAGATGATCTTAACTAGTAAGATGGGTGCTGGTCCTCAAAGTCAATTGCCCACTGACAGGCTATCTAATAAGTATAAACAAGCATCTGGAGTTGGGTTTTGCCATAGGCCCTTTCTAATTCAGGGAAAACTTTTCTGTTTCCTGTTTTGTTTCCTGTGGGTTCCCACTTCTTTCCCACATGAGTTTCACTCTGAGTTGGGGACTAAAAGAAACTCAGAATTTTAAAGGAGAAAATCAGCTGAAACAGTCATGATTTGCATGGCCCAGGACAGGTGGCAACCACATGAAACCACCAGCTTTCACAGGATTTCCCCCTTATGCCACAATTCAGCCTAGAGTTAATTAAGATCTCAACCTGGTAAACCCTGACTAACTTTCAGGTTTCCAAAAAAACCTGGATCTTGTTAGAAAAGGTTACCATGACTCTGATTACAGCTCATAACAACTCATTGGTACTCAGTCAGTTTGTAGTATGGAATTCTTACAAGATTAGGGCCCCAACTTTTGCTTCTTATTCTGGCAAAACTGCTCTTGGCTTCCACGGCAGTTTTGCCTGGGTAAAGAGTGAAGGACCATACTAGTGTTTCCTAAAATGTGGGATGTTCCCCTCTAGAGCTACAGAAGAATTAACTGAGTGGGGCATGGACACATATCCCTATTATCCAGAGTCTCCTGGAAGGTAGAAAGGGGACAACAAGTATTTTTTAAGTATTACAAAATATTTAATGTAGAGAAACAAGAAATGGTAGGCCAGCTCTTAGTAATTGTTTCTCTTACCACTTGTCACCCACTAATAATAAACATGGTTTCTGGCTAAGAAGGGCTATCTTCCTGACATTTGGCTTGTCTTTGGATGACAGCAGAAACTTCCTGCAATTTCTTTAACCACCCTGAACATTTATTAACATAACTAACTAAAACATGTACAGCTATTGTTATATTTTCAAACATCCTGGCTATAACATACTTGGTGCTATTGCTTAATACTCGGTAAAGTTTGTAACAACTTAATATTAAAAAACTAGAATAATGTTATTAATATCATTTTTGCATCAATATGGAAGTCTGTCCACCACACTTAACTTTCATTTTTAAAAAGCCTCTACTTTTTGAGAAGAAACCCTTCGAAATGTGAAGCAAGTGTGACTGATGCTGAGAGGTCTCAAGTCTGTAGAGAGCCTGAATCAATAGCTCTGTGAGGTGTGAACTGGTCTATTGATTCCAATGGTTATTAACCTGGGACTCATCTGCATACACATGTTGCACTGATTTAATTTAAATTAGTTTTTCAACAGTGTTATTTAAATCAGGGCAAACTACTGTGTAGACATTTACTTTGGGTTGAGTGTGGCTTATTTTAATTTAACTTAAACCTGTACCTAATTCCTTTAAGCTAAATTAATATAAATAGATTTCAGAGTGTCTACACAGCCTTTTACCCTGTTTTAACTAAACTGATTTTAAATTACAACTTTACATAAACCAATACAACTGTGCATGTAGGCAGATACCAATGGGAATATATTAAATGTGAACATTGTTAGCTATTTCACTGCTCAACAAAGCATGTAAGAAAGGAGAGGAAGTAAAGATCTACACAAGTGTTTTCCAAAATGGGATGCAAAAGACTAGCCTTAGGTGTATATACATTAACTCCTCACTTAAAGTCATCCCGGTTAACGTTGTTTCGTTGTTACGTTGCTGATCAATTAGGGAACATGCTCATTTAGAGTTGTGTAATGCGCCCTTCTAACGTAATTTGGCAGCCACCTGCTTTGTCGACTGCTTGCAGGAAGAGCAGCCCATTGCAGCTAGCTGGTGGGGGCTTGGAACCAGGGTGGACTGGCAGTCCCCCTATCAGCTCTCCCAAGTTTCCTGTGCAGCAGCTACCCAGCAGGCTAGCAATTGGAGCTGCTCCCTGAGACTCCTGCTTGCTGTGCGGGGGGGAGAGGAGGAAAAGATTTTTGCGGAAGAGGGAAGGTATCAGGGAGCAGGAGGAAAGCGAGGTCTGGAGAGGTCAAGGAAAGGATTATGTAGTGGTTTATTGGGTTAATAGTTTGTTTGATGTACATATTATAAGTAGCTCCACCATTATTAAGGTTGCTCAACGCTTCCTATTATAAAACTTTGTTTTCAGTTTCTTATAAAACTTTGCCAACCTTTAACTGTTTGGACTGACATTTTCCATGCTCGGTGTCTTCCTTGGGCTGATTTTTGTGGTTAATGTTTTTTAAATTTCTGCCAAAATGCTTCAGCCATTTCCAAAAACAAGACTAGGGAAAAATATGGTGTTTTGGCCTTTGTATCAAGGATGTGCCTTTCACTGTCTCCGTGAGAATTTGGCCTTTGGAAAACTGCGGTTTGCACATATTCAGTATAGACATGCTACAGCTCAACAGCTAAATTTCCCAAAGATACTATCCACAATGGGTAACTCTAGCCTGGAGCTGAACATAACTTTCCCCTGTAGTTGTCTGGCCACTGGAATTGAGATCAGGGAGCCTGGCCTTCCTGTGCTCTCAGTAACCCCCTACTGGGTCTAGGCAGCTTGGAGGAAGAAGACTGGTATTGAACATAAGACCGGCCATACTGGGTCAGACCAAAGGTCCATCTAGCCCAGTATCTTCTGACAGAGGCCAGAGGGAATGAACAGAACAGGTAATCATCAAGTGATCCATCCGCTGTCGCTCATTCCCAGCTTCTGGCAAACAGAAGCTAAGGACACCATCCCTGCCCATCCTGGCTAATAGCCTGTGACGAACTGGGACTGTTCTTAATGTGGTCTTTGAATGCTGAGTGGGGAGTGTTGGATGGGAAGGCAGGGGAGTGTGGCTAGGATGGTCTGCATTGGGGGATGGGAGACTGGCTGTGAGGGAGAATACCTGAGCATGTAACATGAGAACCCAGGAAGGGGTTAGAGGCCAGGTGACACCTCTGCCTGGGAAACTGAACAAAGGCTGGGGAGAGAGGTTCAGGGCTCGCTGGTGGAATGGCTGGGAGGCTGTCATAACTATAAAGGGAAGGGTAACAGCTGTCCTGTGTACAGTACTATAAAATCCCTCCTGGCCAGAGACTCCAAAATCCTTTTCCCTGTAAAGGGTTAAGAAGCTCAGGTAACCTGACTGGCATCTGACCTAAAGGACCAATAAGGGGACAAGATACTTTCAAATCTTAGGGGTGGGGGAAGGCTTTTGTTTGTGTTCTTTGTTTGGGAGTGCGTTCGCTCTCGGGACTGAGAGGGACCAGACATCAATCCAGGTTCTCCACATCTTTCTAAACAAGTCTCTCCTATTTCAAACTTGTAAGTAAATAGCCAGGCAAGATGTGTTAGTTTTCCTTTGTTTTCTCAACTTGTAAATGTACCTTTTACTAGAGTGTTTATCTTTGTTTGCTGTACTTTGAACCTAAGACTAGAGGGGAGTCCTCTGAGCTCTTTAAGTTTGATTACCCTGTAAGGTTAAATTTTAAATTAATGGAGATATCCTATCTCCTAGAACTGGAAGGGACCTTGAAAGGTCATTGAGTCCAGCCC
This sequence comes from Trachemys scripta elegans, assembly GCF_013100865.1. Classification (NCBI taxonomy): domain Eukaryota; kingdom Metazoa; phylum Chordata; order Testudines; family Emydidae; genus Trachemys; species Trachemys scripta. The sequence continues at coordinate 92,182,487 of NC_048299.1, forward strand.
CCTGCCTTCACTAGCAGAACCAAGTACTGATTTTTGCCCCAGATCCCTAAGTGGCCCCCTCAAGGATTGAACTCACAACCCTGGGTTTAGCAGGCCAATGCTCAAACCACTGAGCTATCCCTCCCCCCCAATTTCCATAATTTCCATACTGATTTTACAGAGATGATTTTTACCTTTTTCTTTAATTAAAAGCCTTCTTTTTAAGAACCTGATTGATTTTTCCTTGTTTTAGATCCAAGGGGGTTGGATCTGTATTCACCAGAAGTTGGTGGGAGGAAGGAGAGGGAATGGTTAATTTCTCCTTGTTTTAGATCCCCGGGGGGTTGGAACTGTATTCACCAGGAGTTGGTGGGAGGAAGGAGGGGGAATGGTTAATTTCTCCTTGTTTTAGATCCAAGGGGTTTGGATCTGTATTCACCAGGGAATTGGTGAAAGGTTTCTCAAGGCTTCCCAGGGAGGGAATCCATTGGGAATGGTGGCAGCGGAACCAGAGCTAAGCTGGTAGTTAAGCTTAGAAGTTTTCATGCAGGCCCCTACATTTGTACCCTAAAGTTCAAAGTGGGGATTCAGCCTTAACAGAGGCAGATGGGGCTCTGACCCCCCCCCTCGCACCCCTGGGGGCTGTGGTGCCCTGGGACCCCAAGATGCACCTAATTGGGGGGGATCCTGCTGTCTGTGCCTGCAAGACCTGTCTTGGACTGTGTTCCTGTCGTCTAAATAAACCTTCTGCTTTACTGGCTGGCTGAGAGTCATGGTGAATCGCAGGAAGCTGGGGGTTCAGGGCCTTGTGTCCCCTCACACTCCGTGACATAGCCATTGGTGGACCTATCCTCCATGACTTTATCTAGTTCTTTTTTTAACCCTAATTGGGATGGGGAGTCTGGAGAGGTGAGATTAAGACTTGATGGGCAAAAAATCTTGGACTAGGAAAACAAGCCTGGTGAGTGGAGACTGATATTGGTGAGGCAAGAAGAATGGAACTGGTATGAGGAGCCAGCAGTGGGGAAGAGACAGGATAGGGATGGGGACAAGTTGGAGGGGACAGGGTGGAAGGGAACACAACTGGGGGAAAGAGAAGTCCGTGTTCACTGCAGCACACTCCCCTCGAAAGCATGGAATAGAACCCAAGATTCCCGACTCTCACCTTTCCTCTGCTGTCAGCAAATATCTGTGAAGCCTCACCGGCAAAGTATTCCATCCCCCTCTAATGCTGGTCCACTTGGAAGATAACAGATAACTACAGCTATCACTTACTCTGTTAATTAAAGTGTCAGAGATCTGTGCAGAGGATATAAAGGTTCCAACCCTACTGAAGATCCGCTTGGGTGTGAACATGATGCCAAATAATGGAATGTCTGCTTTTTTCAGTTAGTGTTTTTGTTTTAAACTAGGAAATTACACACACAGATGTTCAAGGAACATTATTAAGGTTGTAAAGTTAAGCACTCAAAAGTTAGGAAATGCAAGAATTAAAGTTACCTATGCAATTTTGCCTATGCAAAGACTATCATAATGCATATGCACAAGGGTGTAAATTAAGATTGCACAGGCAATCTTAATTCTGGCCTTTCCTATCTTTTGAGTGCTTGACTTTCCAACTTTAATGATGTTCTTTTAACATTTTTTGTGTAATCATATTATACTAGTTATAATGTTGATCGCGTAATACATGTACTATACTTTCAACCTGAAATTATCTTTCCCACATTCAGTGTATGAGGAAGAGTTAAATATCAAAAGTCTGACCAGTTGAACAGGGATTTTTACATTTAAAAAAAAACCTCATGAATTTTAACCTAATCTCATTATTTTGGGTGGTTCAAACTCATGTTTTGGATTTTTTTTTTTTTTTTAATTCTTGGGGTTGGCAATAACATTTACTATTTATGGTATTCAAGTCTTAACAACTCAGATACTTTATCCACTTTTTGAAGTAACCAAATTAGATACTATTTTAAATTATAGATGGGCCCCATTTGTACAGTTGATTCTGCAGTCAAATATGGATACCAATGTTACTAAAATGCACGTGGGCATAGCTGAAGTTTTGGTTTGACCAATTATAGTTCTGGGATCTGATTTTTCCCTCACCTACACTAATGTAACACCATTTCCTTAAGAGGAGCTACTGCTGATATGCAGTGATGCAAATGGCAGGATAATCAGGCCCAAACAGGCCAGCTGGATCTGGTTCGGAATTGCTCCATACATCAGAGTGAAACCTTGGCCCTAGAGAAATCAGTGGGAATTTCACCCACAGTGTTCAGATATGAGGTTTTGTGTTGCGTTTATACTATGCATTAGTTTTAAAAATAGTATTTACCCCATTATAAGAGCACAAAAGAGCATCAGAATTGGTATAGGCCATGCTGTCCATAATGGCTCATGAGCATGAGTGCCAGCCTCTGGGCAGACTGTCAGAAGCAGGGCAGACACCCCAAACTGGTGGTATGTTCTATAATTTAGATTTCTCCAAACCAGTAACTGGATCATTGTAACAGTCTTAACATGGAGTTACAAATCATCTCCTTGGGCTCTCCAGTCTATCTTGCCACTCGAACAAGCTGGGATTAGTGATAACTGGTCGCTTACACCAAAAATCATAACATATTCTGGTTGCATCCAGTCCCAAGAGACCAGCCACTTACCCTAGATCAATTTGTACCTTAGATATCACACCAGAGGCAAGGCCTGTAGTCAATCTTGTAATAAACTAACTAAAGGTTTATTAAATAGAAAAAAGAAATAGAATTATTTACAGGTTAAAGCAGGCAACATATATGCATGTGTTCAGTCTGTGTTTCTAAAAGGTGAATTCATTCAGTATTGAACACCTTTTCAGGGGTTAACCCAGGTTAGCCCTGGGGAATCTCTGCTTTTTTGTTTAACTCCAGCCCTTCCAAGAGTCCAAACAGCAAAGAGATGAAAAATCTTGGTGATAGCTATTTTTATTTCCCTCTTCCAGCATTCAAATCGATGGGACGAGGCCTCCTGTATGTACTTCTCCATGGATGTTTGGGGCAATTCACAAATTTTGTCCTGTGATGGCCCACTTAATTTTTGATAGTCCTCCTGGATGGGCAGAAGGAACCACTCTTCCCATCTGAGTTCGCAAGTTCAGAGAAGGCATTTTTACAATTATAAAACAAACTTATTTTACCTAATGGCATGAAATACAGACATTACAAGGGAGCTTAAAGCATGCAGCAAGTTGCAAGCTTTTCACAGAGTCTAAATACAGTCTTATAAGACTAATACCAATATTGAACAAAATTAACATGCAGGCAAGCTCATTTGGTTTTTAGCTATGAGTTTGTCAGTTCCTAATTAATGCTTATGGCATTGGCCAGAGCTGGCACTTCGTTTACCAACGTCACAGCATAATTCTTTTTTCCCTTTTACTTTTATAACTGGATAAATATCTAAATTAAAAAGATAAATAAATCGCTCCTGGTTTGAAATTTTCTGCGCCTGACTGAAAGGCAGTGCAGGCATATTTTGTGGCTGAGCTACCAAGCCATGAAAATTGGGTTAATAATGGAACCCCTGATACCACCTTAAGAGTTGCACTGCTAGCAGGTACCTCTGTAATTACTGTGTCATTGTGAAGGCTTTACTGAGTGTGCAGCGCCTTCTATGATGTATGAAAAATCTCTGATAGAAAATGATTCGGTGGAAACCCTGTAAATGCATAATGTGTGCCCTGATAGCATTTCTGCCTCTGAACTACCCTATTGTGTTTTTTGTGCAGTTTGGTGAATAGAAACTGGTTTTGCTTTGGTAGATTTGTTTCTTTTAAAAAATTCATTATCCATTTACTGAATTCTAGATGCAATATAATGCTAAATAATACTTCTAGAACATTCATTAATGGTTTAGCTGACCAAGGCATATATTACATACTATACAGTATAAATACAATCGCTGACATAAAGTATTTAGCAGATTTATTTCTTTAACCAAATATTTTAAAGCAGAAACACAGCACAGCAGAAATAGAAAAGGTGTGGAGAAGGGTAACATAAATGATTAAATGCTGGGTTTGGAAGAGAAGGATTTCAGTTGAGGTGACTATTTCTTTTGCAGAGGAGATGAATAAAGGGAGCTATGTAAAATAGGGCCCAATCCAACTGCTGTTGAAATCAATGAGTCTTTCCATTAGCTTCAATGAGAGTTGGATCAGACTCAGGATGAGCTTGTATAGAGCACTCTACTCAGATCCTAGAAGATGTTTTAAAACAGTGATTTACACTTATATTGACGCTTTTGTCATGTCATAGACTATAAATGGCTTGATCAGAATGCTTCAAATTTCCTTCATTTTAGAACCCATGGCAAGATCTAGTTCATCTCCTTTAGTTCTTAAGTTGCGAACTGGACAGACTAGTGGGGTATATGTGGCTCATATTGCCAATGGAATAGATGTAAGGTGTACAGTTGTCTCAGGAAATCTGGTGGAGGTTGTGCAGGAATTTGGGGGCAGATTTAAAGTTGTTCAGGGTTCCTTCATTCCCAAAATTTCGAATATTAATTTAAAGTGTCCTGGTTTTCTATTGTTTGGATTTTGTAGAACTACCATGTTCTAAGAGGGTTCTTTTCATAAGTTATTGTTGGGAATTTACAGTCTTAACTCCACATATCCACATCTGGACACACACACACACAAACACCCACCCACCCCCCTCTGGATACTGAAACAGATACACACACACACACACACACACACAGATACATGGAATGATACTGAAACAAATTATTAAACAATCAATTTTTAAGCACCTAGAGGATAATAGGGCTACAAGGAGTAGCCAGAATGGATTTGTCAAGAACAAATCATGTCAACCCAACCTAATTTCCTTCTTTGGCAGCATTACTGGCCTAGTGGATGGGGGAAGCAGTAGATGTGATATATCTTGATTTTAGGGAAACTTTTAATGTAGTCCCACATGACATTCTTGTAAGCAAACTAGGGAAATGCGGGTTAGATGAAGTTACTATAAAGTGGGTGCAAGAAAGACCATACTCAAAGAGTAGTTATCATTGATACCCTGTCACACTGAGAGGGTGTAGCTAGTGAGAACCCATAGGGGTCAGTCCTGGGTCTGGTACTACTCAATATTTTCATTAATGACTTGGATTATGGAGTGGAGCACATATTTATAAAATGTGTGGATGACACCAAGATGGGCAGGGTTGCAAGCTTTTGGAGGACAGGATTAGAATTTAAAATAACCTTGACAAATTGGAAAATTGGTCTGAAATCAACAAGATGAAATCCACTAAACATAAGTGCAAAATACTACACTTAGGAAGGAAAAATTAAATGCACAACTACAAAATGGGAAATTACTGATTAGACAATAGTACTGCTGAAAAACATCTGGGGGTATAGTGGACCACAAATTGAATGTGTCAACAATGTGATGCAATTGTAAAAAAAAAAAAAAACAGGCTAATTTTCTGGGGTATATTGACAGGAATGTAATTGTCCTGCTCTACAATGTACTGGTGAGGCCTCAGCTGGAATACTATCTCCAATTTTTTAGGAAAGATGTGGATAAAGTGGAGAGCATATAGAGGAGAGCAACACAAATGACAGATTTAGAAAACCTGACCGATGAGGAAAGGGTTAAAAAAACTGGGCATGTTTAGTCTTGAGAAAAGAGACTGACTCGGGGGACCTGATAATAGTCTTCAAATACATTAAGGACTGTTATAAAGTGGAGGAGGATCAATTGTTCTCTATGTCTGTGTAATGGGCTTAATCTTTCTAAATATAAGTGTAGTTAAACTCTGGATTAGGCTTCTAATGGAGGTTGTGGACTCTCCATCATTAGAAGTTTTTAAAGAACAAGTTGGACAAAAATGTCAGGGATGCTCTAAGTCGGGGTAGTCAATTATTTTTTGTCTAGGTCCAAATTTCATGGGCCAGGTATAGTCAAGATTGAGACTCAGGGAAAATAATAAAAAATAACAATAATGATAATAATAAGTAAATAAAAAGCATCTGGCAGTCCAGATTTGGTCTATGGTCTACTCATTGTCTACCCCTTGTTTAGGTTTACTTGGTCCTGCCTCAGCAAAGGGAGTTGGACTTGATGACCTCTCGAGGTCCCTTCCAGCCCTACTTTTCTTTGATCATGTGTGTGTTTGTAGTCTGAGAAAAGTTTCAAAGGACTTGATTTTTATATTAATAAGCAGAGCATCTGCAGTGACAACACCTAACCTAAAAATAAAAGGGCTATCTATCCCCATGATTCAGATTGAACAGTTAGTATGTGTACTCAGGCAGAAATGCTCACAACTCCCGCCTCCCATCTCCCCTCCCCCCAACAACTGTATAATAATGCACAGTGCAGGGTCATTATGGGGATTTTGTGCCTTCCTCTAAAAAATCTCTGAAGTGTTGATCAGCATCTGAGAAGTACTGGGTGCCCTCTTCTCTCATGAACTTAATCAACCATTAAAGACCAATTGGGAATGGGTAGACCAATTGGGAATGATGTAAAGGTGCGTGTTCAGAACAAATAAACAGCATTGGGGAAGAGATCATGATCTATCTGGCAAGAAGGAGGTTGCAGGAATATCTTGATTCTGGTAGGCACGTTCTGGTTCACCAAAGAATGTCATGTGGGGTCTTAAATGAAAGCTGGTGTCACAGTGATTATTCATATAATAGTGAAATGTATGCACAGATACTATGTGTAAGGAGTTATGTATATGTACTGAAAATATGTTTTTAAAGTTTGTATCAAGGCAGAGGTGAAAAGCAGTTTTTCCTTCAGACAGGAGGTACAAGATGTACATCTCTCTGTCGGGTGTAAATTAAGCGCTGTAAGCTAACACAATGGATGCCCATTTACATATGAAGTCAAAGGTTAGCAAAGGGATGTAAGTCAACAGGGAAGCAGCACACAGGAGAAGCAAGTCCTGAGTGGTTATCTTGGCTGTGTGCCAAGACAATGGACTTTGGGGATATATCTATAAGGCAAAGAAGATACCCCTCATCCTGCACCTTTGAAGTAAACAGGAAATGCATTTACATTCATGAAAACAGGATCTCAGCCAGCCCTGGTTGAAGACACTGCAAAAGACTTTGGTTGAGGTAAATTTTGTTAGACAGGCGGTTAACCTGATAGTTAAGTTTAGTCTCTAGAAGGCATGTCATGATTTTGTTTTATATGTAATCATTTGTTTTCAATACAGTAGAACCTCAAAGTTACTGACACCTTGGGAATGGCGGTTGTTCGTAACTCTGAAATGTTTGTAACTCTGAACAAAATGTTATGGTTGTTCTTCCAAAAGTTTACAACTGAACATTCACTTAAAACAACTTTGAAACTGTACTATGCAGAAGAAAAATGCTGCTTTCCCTTTATTTTGTTCGTAGCTCTGAGGTTCTGCTGTATCCTAACTCACTATCTCCTGAATCTTTAGTCTTTGATAATAACTAAGGCTATGTTTTAGTCACAGGTATTTTTAGTAAAAGTCACAGGTCACGGGCCGTAAATTCATGGCCCGTGACCCGTCCATGACTTTTACTAAAAATACTGGTGACTAAAACTTGCGGGGGCGGTGTCCTGAGCGGAGGCAGCACACAGAGCTGCCTGGCCACGCCTCCACCTAGCAGCTGAGCGAGGGGGATATTGCCACTTCCGGGGAGCCCCCCAGGTAAGCACCGCCCAGAGCCCGCCTCACCCCGTCCCATGCCCCAACCCCCTGCCCCCTCCCACCCCCAAACTCTTCTACCTGGGGGGGAGGGGCGCAGTGGCCCGAGACTGCCCCAGCAGCAGCCGGTGTGCCTGACGCTGGGGCTGCCCCTGAGCCAGGTGCACTGGCCGCTGCAAAATTACAGAGGTCACGGAATCTGTGACTTCTGTGACCTCCCTGACAAACTCTCAGGCTTAATAATAACCTTATTCGTGTTTTTGCTAAGTGCTGTGATATTAAGTAAAATGCTGATCCTGAGTTGAATTATACAAGCTGGTGTGTATACTGTTCCCTTGGGGACAGCAGACCTGGTAATTCTGTGAGTAGCCAGTGACAGGGGCTGGATATCACAGGGAAATGCTTCAAAGAGATTCAGGGACTGGGGTGCACCTGTTGTTACACTGCAAGGCAAAATAAGGGCTGACATTGTCCAGAAGAAAGTGCATAGGTGGCTAACAGGCTGGTGGTGTCAGGGAGCTGACATCCAGTGAAGCACAAGCAAAACTCAATCACACTGTAGCAGGAGGTAAGAAAGTGATTCTCAGTCCTGGGTAGCCCAAGTACCATCACAAATACCTACCAGTCTATTTTTAGGAGTCTACACTGACATTATAGTAGATATGCTGTACAGAATACAGTATCCATTAACAAGAAAGTAAAAAAGATTGGTAATGCTATCAGATAATAAAAGTGAAAACAAATTTTAAGTCTTCTGGGGCCTTAATGGGATATCCAGCTCCTGCATTTTGATATTCAAATCAGCACCAAGGTGCATATGGTAAAATTCACCCTTTTGCAGAGGGATAGCATAATACTTATCTACCACTTTAGTCTCAGATAAACTTTATTTTGAGGACCTAACTGGTATTTAAACAGTCTTGTGCTGTCCCTGAGTACCTGTGTAACAGACTGAAGTGCCCACTTGAGAGTTCCGGTGAGGAGATGCCATGTGCTAGTAAAGACACACACATTTGAACATAAGGAGTCTGATATTTGGAATCGACATAGCCCTATTTAAGTTAATGGAGCTATACCAGTTTGCAGCAGCTAAGGATCTGGCACAGGGATTTCACTCTCTAAACCACCTCCCCCCAACAATCCACTGCAGACCACTCTCTGAATCACTTGTCCCACCCCCAACTCCGCTGGCTAGAATCAAATAGTCTGAACCTTGTAGAGCACTAAGCAGTGACTCACTGAGCTCCTTTCCTAGCTGAGCAATATTTCATTTATAATTCTGTTTGATTCCTGTTCTTTTTCAGTTGTTAAAAATAAAATGCCAAAAAGGTGAGATTCTTGCCAGTTATGCCTAATAATAGTGAGAACTTTGTATTCATTTAATATAGTAGAAAAATTCTGGTAAGAACATAAGAACGGCCTTACTGGGTCAGACCAAAGGTCAGTCTAGCCTAGTATCCTGTCTTGTGACAGTGGCCAATGCCAGGTGCCCCAGAGGGAATGAACAGAACTGGTAGTCATCAGGTGATCCATCCCCTGTCGCCCATTCCCAGCTTCTGGCAAACAGAGACTAAGGACACCATCCCTGCCCATCCTGACTAATAGCCATTGATGGAGCTGTCTTCCATGAACTTATCTAGTTCTTTTTTGAACCCTGTTATAGTCTTGTCCTTCACAACGTCCTCTGGCAAGGACTTCCACAGGTTGACTATGCATTGTGTGAAAAAATACTTCCTTTTGTTTGTTTTAAATCTGCTGCCTATTAATTTTGTTTGGTAACCCCTGATTCTTGTGTTATGAGAAGGAGAAAAATAACACTTCCCTATTTACTTTCTCCAAACCAGTCATGATCTTATAGACCTCTGTCATATCCTCCCTTAGTCGTCTCTTTTCCAAGCTGAAAAGTCCCAGTCTTATTAATCTCTCTTCATATGGCAGCCATTCTATACCCTAATCATTTTTGTTACCCTTTTCTGAACCCTTCCAATTCCAATATACCTTTTTTGAGATGGGGCGACTACATCTGCACACGGTATTCAAGATGTGGGTGTACCATGGATTTCTATAAAGGCAATATGATATTTTCTGTCTTATTATCTCTCACTTTCTTAATTATTCCCAACATTCAGTTCTCTTTTTTGACTGCCGCTGCACATTGAGGGGATGTTTTCACAGAACTATCCACAATGATCTCTTTCTTGAATGGTAACAGCTAATTTAGAACCCCTCATTTTATATGTATAGTTGGGATTATGTTTTCCAATGTGCATTACTTTGCATTTATCAACATTAAATTTCATCTGCCATTTTATTGCCCACTCACCCAGTTTTGAGAGATCCTTTTGTACCTCTTCACACTCTGCTTGGGACTTAACTATCTTGAGTAATTTTGTATCATCTGCAAATTTTGCCACCTCACTGTTTACCCCTGTTTCCAAATCATTTATGAATATGTTGAATAGGACTGGGCCCAGTACAGATCCCTGGGGGACACCACTATTTACCTCTCTCCATTCTGAACTATTAATTGTAGTCTGTAACTTATCATTTAAATTAGCTTCAACTGGCCATTTATTCCTACCCTTTGTTTCCTATCTTTTAACCAGTTACCATCCATGAGAGGACCTTTCCTCTTATCCCATGACAGCTTACTTTGCTTAAGAGCCTTTGGCGAGGGACCATGTCAAAGGCTTTCTGAAAATCTAAGTACACAATATCCACTGGATCCCCCTTGTCTTGTTGACCTCCCTCAAAGATTTCTAGTAGATTGGTGATGCATGATTTCCCTTTACAAAAAACATGTTGACTCTTCTCCAACAAAGTATGTTCATCTATGTGTCTGACAATTTTGTTCTTTACTATAGTTTCAACCAGTTTGCCCTGTACTGAAGTCAGGCTTACCGGCCTGTAATTGCCGTGATCACCTCTGGAGCCCTTTTTAAAAATTGGCGTCACATTAGTTATCCTCCAGTCATTTGGTACAGAAGCTAATTTAAATGATAAGTTACAGACTACAATTAATAGTTCTACAATTTCACATGTGAGTTCCTTCAGAACTCTTGGGTGAATACCATCTGGTCCTGGTGACTTATTACTATTTAGTTTATCAGTTTGTTCCAAAACCTCCTCTAATGACACCTCAGTCTGGGACAGTTCTTCAGATTTGTCACCTAAAAAGAATGACTCAGGTTTGGGAATCTCCCTCACGTCCTCAGCCTTGAAGACTGATGCAAAGAATTCATTTAGTTTCTCCGCAATGGACTTATCGTCCTTGAGAGCTCCTGTAGCATCTCGATTGTCCAGTGGCCCAACTGGTTGTTTAGCAGGGTTCCTGCTTCTGATGTACTTAAAAAAAAATTGCTATTACTTTTTGAGTGTTTGGCTAGCTGTTCTTCAAATTCTTTTTTGGCCTTCCTGTTATATTTTTACATTTCATTTGCCAGAGTTTATGCTCCTTTCTATTTTCCTCACTAGGATTTAACTTCCACTGGAAGTTAAATACCTTTTTTGCCTCTCACTGCTTCTTTTACTTTGTTGTTTAGCCATGGTGGCACTTTTTTGGTTCTCTTGCTATGTTTTTTAATTTGGGGCATACATTTAAGTTGAGCCTCTATTTTGGTGTATTTAAGAAGTTTCCATGAAGCTTTCAGGGATTTCACTTTTTGTGCTGTATCTTTTAATTTCTGTTTAACTAACTTCCTCATTTTTGTGTAGTCCCCCTTTCTGAAATTAAATGCTACAGTGTTGGGCTGCTGTGGTGTTTTTCCCATCACAAGGATGTTAAATTTAATTATATTATGGTCACTATTACCACACGGTCCAGTTATATTCACCTCCTGGACCAGATCCTATGCTCCACTTAGGACTAAATCAAGAATTGCCTTTCCTCTTGTGGGTTCTAGGACTAGCTGCTCCAAGAAGTAGTCATTTAAGGTGTCAACAAAATTTATCTCTGCATCCCGTCCTGAGGTGACGTGTGCCCAGTCAATATGGGGATAAGTTGAGATCTCCCATTATTGTTGAGTTTTTTATTTTAATAGCCTCTCTAATCTTCCTGAACATTTCACAGTCACTATCACCATCCTGGTCAGGTGGTTGATAATATATCCCTACTGCTATATTCTGATTATTAGAGCATGGAATTACCATCCATAGAAATTCTATAATATAGTTTGGTTCATTTAAGATTTTTACTTCATTTGATTCTACGCTTTCTTTCATATATAGTGCCACTCCCCCACCAACACGACCTGTTCTGTCCTTCCGATATATTTTGTACCCTGGTATTACCATGTCCCATTGATTATCCTCATTCCACCAAATTTCTGTGATGCCTATTATATCAAAATCCTCATTTAATACAAGGCACTTTAGTTCACACATCTTATTATTTAAACTTCTAGCATTGGTATATAAGCACTTAAAAAATTTGTCACTTCAACTGCCTGCCATTACATGATGTAATTGAATGGGACTTTTTTTCATTTGACTGTTTCTCATCAGATCCTATCTGTATTTTATCATCTTCTATCCTCTCCTCCTTACTAGGACATAAAGAATCTCCATTAATAGATCCTCCCCTAAGGGATGTCTCTGTCTGAACCACGTGCGCCTCCGTGCTTGTCGGCTTTCCTCCAGCCCTTAGTTTAAAAACTGCTCTATGATCTTTTTAAATTTAAGTGCCAGCAATCTGGTTCTAATTTTGTTTAGGTGGAGCCCATCCTTTCTGTATAGGCTCCCCCCTTTCCCAAAAGATTCCTCAGTTCCTAATAAATCTAAACCCCTTCTCCCTACACCATTGTCTCTTTCACACATTGAAACCCTGCAGTTCTGCCTATCTAACTGGCCCTGCGCGTGGAACTGGAAAAATTTCAGAGAATGCTACTATGGAGGTCCTGGACTTCAATCTCTTACCTAGCAGCCTAAATTTGGCCTTCAGGTTCTCTCTCCTATCCTTCCCTATGTCATTGGTACCTACATGTACCACGACCACCAGCTCCTCCCCAGCACTACACACAGGCCTATCTAGATGTCTCGAGAGATCTGCAATCTTCACACCAGGTAGGCAGGTCACTCTGCGGTTCTCCCGGTCATCACAAACCCAGCTATCTACGTTTCTAATGATCGAATCACCCATTACTAATACCTGTCTCTTCCTAATAACCGGGGTTCCCTCCCCCCGGAGAGGTATCCTCAGTGCGAGAGGATACCACAACATCATCTGGAAGGAAGTCCCAACTATGGGATCGTTTCTCTCTGCTCCGGTTGGATATTCTCCTTCCCTGAGACTTTCATCCTCCTCAATAGCACAGAGGCTGTCAGACCGGGGGTGGGACCATTCTTCTATGTCCCGGAAAGTCTAATCTATGTACCTGTCTGTCTCCCTTAGCTCCTCCAGTTCAGCCACTCTGGTCTCCAAAGCCTGTACATGGTCTCTGAGGGCAAGGAGCTCCTTGCACTGAATGCACACGTATGCCACCTGCCCATAGGGCAGGTAATCAGACATGCTGCACTGGGTGCAATAAACTGGATAGACCTCACTCTGTTGCTGGACTTCTGCCTGCATTCTCTTTTAACTCCTGAAGCTTGTTCCTTTGTTGTTCCTTTGTTTTTATCAGGGGGTGTTTTGGGCTTTAAGTTTAAAGAAGTTTAAGGAATATTAAGTGTATGTAACCCCCCCCACACACACACCCTTGCTCTATCTCCCTCGCAAAACTCCCCCGTTAGCTACTTCTAGTTAAGGGTTGATGGGTGCTAAAGGGCTTAGGAATCAGACCTCGTCAAGAAGCTCTCAGCCTTGCCTCGTAGGAATCGGGAATCTGTAACCTGCAAATACTGTACAAGAAATATGCTCTTGGGTAGCACAATTAGTATTTGAGCCATAATAACACCTCCTTCAAGGAGCATGAAGCTTTGTGGCATGATTATCTGGATGGGTGTAATAGATTTGAAGGGCCAAATTCAAAGCTACTGTAAGCAGGTGCAATTCCATTGAAATCAGTAGAACCAGCTCTAAATTTGGCCCAAGGAAAGCTGTTGTTACACATCATCTTAATGCATTTATGATGCATTTTATTGCAAATGCAAATTGGGTTTGTGTGCAGGTATGTGTATATTTTTATCATTAATGATAAATCACCATGTATGTTCCTGATAGCCCTGCTTGCATAGCAATGACAGCTTCCTTACGAATGTGTTCTGTATATCGTTTATACTCATCTGTATTCACCCAGTCAGACCAATAACTTCCAGTGACACTAGCCAATCCTTCTTTTGTTGAGAGCTTGGCAATGTGCCGGATGTACTGCTTCAATGAATGCCACACCATCTCTGTGGGGTTTGTCATGCTGTGGGTTACAGGGTCACAGTCTGGTGATTTTTTAAAACACACTGTTATGCATGATTTAAAAGGAAACAGTTACACGAGACATCTAAATAAACTGAATATGAAATGTACTTTTTGATCTTGTATACCTGGCTGGTGTTGAGGCCTGATTGAACCCTAATAAAATAATACATACAGCCAAATTCTGTGCTGACCTACACTCTCTCAATCCTATGGTATCAGCACAGAAGCCTTACCTCTGTGGACCCCAAATTCATCTACAGATGTAAATTAAAACTCACAACATCCTGGTCAGGAAGTTAACTATTACCAGACCTTATCCTCCTGCTGTGCAGGTGAATAGAAAGTCCTATTAAAGTCTGTACAGATTTTGACCTTGAATATTACTGAGCAGGAGTTTACTGGTATCCTGTGGTAGAAGACTAGGTCAAGTTATTATTTTACCCTGCATATAAGAGGGGCAAACTAAGATCCAGATTATTCTCTCATCTACATTGACATAAGGTAAATGTCATCTCATTTTGCAGAAGAGGAAACTGAGTCACAGAAGGTTAAGTCATTTTCCTGCAGTCATACCGCAGATCTCTGGTAGAACCTGGAATGGAACCTAGCTCTTCTTATTCCCAGGCCAGTGCCCTGTCCACTGGACCACCTTTGTGAGCTAAGTAGGTATAGTTATTTCTGTTTTAGAGATGGGAAGCTGAAGCAGAGGGTTTAAGGTCATAGGCAGAGTCAGTGTCGGTGCTGGGATTAGTTCCTACTATCCGTTCCTGTGCAATAACCCTACTAGATATTGGTCAGACCACTTGATGAGCCACATCACTGTCTATGTTTTCTCCTCACAGAGTTTGCTACAGGGCCGGCTGCAGGCACCAGCTTGGCAAGCAGGTGCTTGGGGCGGCCACTCTGGAGAGGGGCGGCAGGTCCAGCTATTCAGCGGCAATTCGGCGGATGGTCCCTCACTCCTGCTTGGAGCGAAGGACCTTCCGCCGAATTGCTGCCGCAGATCGCGATCGCAGATTTTTTTTTTTTTTTTTTTTTTGGCTGCTTGGGGCGGCCAAAACCCTGGAGCCGGCCCTGGTTTGCTAAAGCAAATTCTGAGGGAGTTGAGGGTGCTCAGAATCTCAGAGGATCATAGAGTGATCAGATGTCCTGATTTTGTAGGGACAGTCCCAATATTTGGAGCTTTTTCTTATATAGGCTCCTGTTACCCCCCACTCCCATCCTGATTTTTCACACTTGCTGTCCGGTCACCCTAGAAGATCAGGACCTGAGCCGCAATTGAAAAGGGACATTTCCTCTCTTTACCTGTTTATGTGGCTACTATAGTTTCAGCTTGTATGAGCTTCAGCAAACTCAAAGATGTGGTTATTAGGACAGTAGCACAAGGCTTGCAAATGTCACTGCTAGCCAATGAGGCGCACATCTCACCCTTGTGTTGTGTGTCTAGGTAATAAAGAGAAAAGCCAGAGGGACTGAAATAGCTGCCAGGTAGAGATTACCAAATGATTGATATACAGCTCTTTGCACATCTGATTAATCAATTCTGTGAAAAACAGAGCATGCATCTATACATTGGTGTATTTTTTAGAGAATAAGGTCTTGTTGCCAACTCTGTGGTAGACAATCTAGGCCAGTTACAGTTCCATATCAATTTGCTTGTGTTAAAGCTATAGCTTCCATCTTGATTGTCACACTACATTTTCATTCTTATATGGAAATATAGGGCCAGATTCTCATCTGGTGTAAATTGGTGTGGAGCTATGTTGACGAACACCAGCTGAGGATCTGGGTCATAATATTTTTACCCTTACCACTTATACATCTATTCATCTTAAATATAAATTGCACTCTTTCAATGCCTTCATTATTAGATTCTCAAGTTGAGTGGTCTTTCTAAGCTAAGTCTATTATATCTTGGCTCTGTTGTATGTCTTTAGATGAAATGCATGGGGGCAAAGAGTTAATATGACTGTTACTGAGTTCGTAAGAGAGTGACGAGAGAGAGATTGAGAGTAGCTAACCACAGGTGCAGATACTTTTTCTTTAGCTGTTTTACACAATAGTACTTGACTTTTTTCATCTTAATTGACATCTGTTTCCCCCAGACTTCCAAATTGGCACTGAAATTGGCATTGGGAGTAACATCAGTGACAATAAGCAAAACAATCTCGTGAATAGAAATTCTCCAAATGCCTAGCTGCAGCAGGTTGAACTCCTTAAGCCCGAACATAAGAAATAATCTACTTTAGCCTAATGTATCAACAGCTGCAGATAACCTGCTATCTAAATGCCAGATCACTTTCCCTTTCAGTAGCCTAAACTGTAAAGAGAAGTTGCAGAATGTATTGCATGGTATTATAAACAAGCGGCCAGAAGACAAGCAATAACCGAAGGGGTCTGTCCTTGCCTCTCAAAAGTGGGAGGAGTGGAGAGACTCAGATCTGTATCCGAAGATCCAAAGATTTTGAATCTAAGTGGAGTCAAAAGCAGGAGAGATTTATTTTATGTTTCCAGTTAAGATGTGTCAAAAATCTCATGAATACACCCGTTCTCCCACCATTTCAGACTGAAAAGGGAGAAATCTCATAAGAACAGCTCTTCTCATGAGTCTCCTCATTCAGGATGGAACCATCCTGAGCAAAAGTCTTCTGAGAACCATGGGAGATTTGATGGCCTTCAAATCTAAACCTGAACGCTAGCCTTAATTCACCTTTGAACCTGAACCCTAACCTAAATCTCCAATTGGGTTCGGATCCTGATCCCAGCAACGGCTGCACAGCCTCTCCCATTATAAACACATCTTGATACCTTGGGCATGATCTTGCAATTCTTTTGTATGAAATACTCCAGCTGAAGAGTTTGACACAAAGGGAGTTCCAAGCACAGAAGCCTTGTGGGTTTGAGCCCATTGTTTATAGTGTATATGGTATGTAAATATATGCAAGCCATATCAGAATATGCTGCTAACTATAATCAGCTATTAGCATTGTTGGCCACGTATCATCTGCAAATATATGAAAATATACTGAAAACACAACCACTCTTCTCTACAAATGTAACCAGACTTACTGCTGAACATGTGCCTGTCCTCTTCACTGTCAGATGGGGAAAGGAACCTATCTAAAGAAATAAGGGCAGAATAGTCCCAGAACTTGTGGAAGGAGCAGAGCCAGTGCTACATGATTCTCATCAACTCCTCGGACAGGAGACAATGGCAGCACATCACAAAATCTAAGGCAGTGATGGAACTCAAACTGCAGTGTGTGGGCTGCAGTCATGTGGTATGTGGGTTGGTTTGCAGTATCAGAATAGAAACCATTATAAAATGCTGATTAAAATGATGACGTTAGTATGTCAAGTACTTTGGGGGTTTAGATGTAATGTGCTAGGTATTAGTCTGAGTACTGCTGACCTAAGGGCAGTGGCATGTCCTGCAGAGGTCCTGGGATTTGCCCACACATCCTCAGGTTACTCAGCATTTGAATTTGTGCTCCCTGGCTCCTTCGCAGGCCTTTAAATCTCTCCCCAGAAGGGGAACATTTGATTAAAAGTCCATGGGCCAAATTCCCCCTCTCATTGATGTCAGTATTAGACCACAGAGAAGTTTAGTTCTACAAGTTTAAAACTGCAGGGCCAAAATTTTATCTTGGGTAAACAAGTACAACTTCCATGTTTACAAAGGCATTGCACCTATGGAGTTTCACCAGCTTGCAATCTGGCTCAGTGCTTTTCTGTGGGAGCTCATCTCTTCCTAGTGGTGTCTCTGTGGGAAGGAAGAATATAGCCTCTAGTTTTCACAAGACAAAGGAATTACAAGACAAAGGAAGGGAGAGGAAAAAAGTATACCTAAGAAGCATCATTGACACTCAGCTCTTACTTAAGGACTAACAGATCTAGGTGAGCAAACACAATTAATTATGAGTGTTTCAGTGGGGAAAAAAGAGAATTGCTTGCTACCGCATAGACTTGAAGGTCTATTTCCCTCTGGTTAATTAATGCTAATAGGAGTTACCCAGGTAAATCTCCAGTGTATTGAGAAGAGAATAGTCCTCTAAGAATGCAGTTTTCCACTTGGTGGGTAGGAAAAGAATGAATAATCGAACTCTAGGGAATTCCTGTCATTTGATAATTACAGTGCAGAGTTACTTTTTTATTCACTGGTGCTTGTATTTAATAATGTAGTAGGTATTTAATGATGGAATTAAAATATTTCAGTTTGTTGCCATTTATAGTGGCAAAGCAGCAGGATGGCAATGTGGAGAGGACCATATGATGCCACAAATGCCAAAGGTGGACCTGAGGCCAGGTCCATGAGACCAAAGTTCTATAAACCTCATTCTCCACTACTTTGCACCAACTTTCTGCCGTGTCTCTTCCTTGCTTTCAGTGGAGTTACACTGCCTTAAACTGGAGTAACAGAGTTAATCAGACCTTAAGACTATGTCTCCACCAGAAAATGTGGCAGACTTAGAGGTATTTTGAGTACTAGTCGGAAGGAACCCTGAGAAGAAAATAGAGGCTTACACCCTTCTTTTGAGCCTTAAGCATTGCACTAAGGTTTGGTAATTCTCAGTACAGTCTCTCTGTCACTAACCCTTATGATAAATACCTAGGGTATTTGCACCTGTCTTGTCTGCCAGGCCTAGTAAAGAACTTTCCTTCATTTACCTGGAGGCAGAGCCTGGAAAGCCCAGAGTTTGAAGCACCTACAACACTTACCCTCAAACTCTTGATACACAGACAATATTAGCAAGTATCTAAAAGTGTATCCCAACACCAGTCAGTGTTACTCTGCAGTGGTGGTCAGTACAGTGTGTTAAGGAGAGGAACAATCATCAACCCTAATGTGATCTGTGATCGTTAGTAATTTCCCATCTCCTTTGATTTGCATTACAGTATTTGTAATATGACAGCAGTGAACAGTCTTTGTTGTGTGAAAACATAATGTGCACATCTCTTAATCATCCAGAATCACATTCAACTTTGATCATAAAAAATAACAGCAACAGAGAACAGTATGGTAGTGTAATGGGTAATTGGGAGAGAACTTAAGCATTTGGAGCCTACATCTACCCATGTCTTGAATTCTCAGACTACACAGTTCCAACACAGCCTTCTTCTCAAATTGACCATTCCTTTCATTGTTGTCATGGAAATATTAGGCTAAAAATATCCTGAGATGTGCAGCTGAGATAGGAAATGTGTGCATATTGATTCTGAAGTGTGACAAATATATTTAAAAAAAAACCCATTGTGATATAATGAATAATAGAGCTAACCTTCTGGTATTTTTTGCTTTTCTTTTCAAAAGCAAAGAATTTCTTATTGATAATATTGACACCTTGTTGCACAAGACTTTAATTACAAAACCCCCTGCAATTAAATGTAATATAGAGTTTAGTGACTGTAACTAATTCCCAGTAGGAACTACATGGTGTATTTTTACACTAAACATTATGATTACAAAACACAAGAAAATGTTTAAGTATTTTGCTGCCACCAAAGTGTGGTAGGCACTTGAAAAAAATGAACAGCCATGGCCCCTGGTCCAAAGAATTTATAATCTAATTTGAAAGTTGATGTAATAAGTGACGTAACAAACAATATGGAGGTGGTGGAGTAAGAAAGGATGAAGGGGGACCATCATAAGGTCAGATGGTTAGTCAATTGTGGCATGTATACATCTTGAAAAGGAGACTATTAAAAACAAGTACTGACTTTCAGGGACATTTTTTGTTCCTATCCAAAACTCATTCAATCATGCCTTTTACAGTTAAATGATCAAAGGACCAGACTAGGAGATTATAACAGGAAAGGTAGGATTGAGTCTTGGACTATACATCTGTAGGGAACAGGATTAAGAACCCTCTTTAAATCCTTGCTGGGGCTACTGGAGCCTTGGGTGGGCAGGGGTAAGCAGGTGCTGTGTACCTGCTTTTGCTCCCTCTCAGAGCAGCTGGGCAGGGAATAGGTAAAATTGGTTCCCCCAGTACATCAGCCAGCACGGGGGTGTCATAATTTGTTGCTGTTATAGCATTTCTAGCAGCAAGTCGTATCTTCACCCCTCTTTCCAGAGTGAGAGGAAGCAAAAGGGAATTGTGACTCAAAGGTGTATCTCTGAGGCACAGGACCTCCTAGGGCTGCTCCTGAAGTGGGGCAGCTGATGCGGCCACCATTGGCCAGGGTTGTGCCTAAAGGTTGTATATGTATATTTTTAATTGTGGTTTTAAGCCTATTGTAGCACTGGGAGAAGTGAAGAGGGACTGCACAGTGGCTGCAGCTCTAGGAGGCATTTAGCTTGAGGTAGACACTAAACCTGGGGGAGCCAGAAGGATCCTTATCAATATAACAACATGCCGAGTGCACGCACTGTCTGTCTGCATCTTCATCATGGGGGAGTAAAGAGAGGACAGATCTAAGGCTCTACCTTTTCCCAACCCCTCCTTTTGGGGGTTTCTCTCTCTGTTGGCCATCTAAGGGTTTTATTTAGTTAGTTGATTTTATTTTTACTGTCACCGTAGTATCTGAGCGCTCACTGTAGCACCTCTGGTAACATTCAGAGCAAAGCACAAAGCTTGTCTTTTGCAAGTGCCAAATTCTGCCCTCATTTACTACAGTGTGAGTCTGGAATGGCTGCACAGAATTACTTTGAATACAAATTGGTTTAACTAAGAGAAGCTGGCTGCAAGCCTTTACTGGAAGATTCTGAATTAACCCTTTGATACAAATTCCTGCACATGATGATGCTCAATGGAATTACTCTAACTAGTGTAACACAGCGGAATTTGGCCCTGATTCATTGAAATATCTTGTATTTAATTTATCTACATATCTTGCTGGCTGCATAAGTTGGATAGTCATTTCTGGTGTATTTGAAGGGATATAATCTACTCAATTTAACAACAACAAAACAAAAGTAGTTTCATGACCTTCACCTGCCACTGAAACTCTTACCAATTTTAGTGATTTTACAATTACTGTATTATTTTAAAGCCTATTTTTCCGTGTTATGAGTAAGACCTACATAACCCAGGAAATTGACTAACCTAACTGTGCAGGAGAGATAGTGGAACAGATTACACACAAAGTGCTGTGTTAAATCAACACAATGAACAAACAGAAATGCAAAGATTTTTTTCCTCTCTAAACTCCTTCAGTTATTGTAACCTTAGGAATTACTTGTGACAAAGTAGGTAAACAATTTCCAGTCAGAAGAGTTAGTTTAAATTTAATCTGCTTTAATTGTTTCATTTTGTAAGGTGCTTCACTTCATCTGTTGTCACAAGTAGGTTAAATTGGTTTAGGTTTTGTCTTGTACAGTGTTTCATGGAGTTTAGGGGAGTACTTAGGATCATTGAGCCAAGTTTGGGCTTGGTTTCCAGTTATTATCTAGTCAACTATCACACAATTACAAATGCTCTGCTGACTTCATTTTTCCAGAAAATAAATTGCCTGCTCAGTGATGCTGACAGTGAAGAACTCATAGTTAAGCTGATTTACAAAAGAAACATTACACGCCTATTGGCAATAGAATTTCATTAAACTCGGGATTTCAGCACAGCCCTTGTAGTTTGCTCTTTGTAATGAATTAGATGTCTCTCTCGAGTTGATTACTGAAAAAAAAAGTTTTCATGCCTGTCAACACTCTGCGCTGCATTAAGTAAAGGGAGAAGAATAGCTAGATATCACTGAAGAGTTTGAATTTAAATAAATAAATAGAATTCTTACTTGTTTGAGGCCAGATTCTGCCATCCTATCTGATGCTGAGTGAATAGTTCCATTTATTTCAGTGGAATAAGGTATTATTCAGTGTCAGCAAGGGTAGCTGAACCTGGGTCCTTTTCATCTTCAAATTTCAGCTAATAATTCTGGGAATTATTCTGCTAAATTTCTGGGAAACGAACGACTCAGAACAGGCTAGATTCCAATACCTTTATTCATGTTCCTCCACAAAAAGTCCTGACATAAAGGTCTCGGAATCTGCCCCAATGTAAATAATTAGTTCTGCTCTTATTTATACATGGGTTAAAAGTCTTTCTGTTTAAAGAGATGTCTGCATCCTTAATATTTGTGAAAGGTGCCAGATAGACAGCAGAATTTCCCTACTTATCCTACTTATCCACCAAGCAGAAACCAGCAATGCAAGTTACACGTCACTCATCCCTGCCTCACCTTACTTGTGAAACTAGGTGCCAAATACAATGTTTGGGTTTTGTGAACTATCCACTAGAAACTGGACTGAAGCAACTTTCATCTTTCCCATGGTTCACTGATGAGGGCTTGTCTACACAGCAAGTTACTGCGCAGCAAGCCAGGATGTGAATCTACAGTGCACCAGTTTGCCAGGCAGTAATGTCCTGTGTGGACACTGCCACAGCGCAGTGAAAGTCCTGGTGTGTGGCTTAGGGCATGGCTACACTTGCAGATGTAGAGTGCTGTGAGTTAGACCAGTCCTCAGAGAGCACAGTAGGGAAAGCACTGCCATGTGTTCACACTGCCAGCTGCAAGCGTACTGGCATGGCCACATTTGCAGCACTTGCAGAGGCATTGGGAGTGGTGCATTAGGGCAGCTATCCCACAAAGCATCTCTTCCCATTCTGGCGCTGTGGCTTGTGGGAAGGGGGTGAGGGGGCACGGGACATTCTGGGTCCTGTCCCAACGCCCCATGATGCATTGCTTCACATCCCAGCAATCCCTGTGCTTCCGTCCACGCAGAGTACTGCGTGCTCTATCTTCTCTTTCGGTCTGCGGGAATGGATCCCGAACTGCTGAGGAATATGCTGATGGGTCTCACCAGCACGTCACGGATGGCAGTTGAGTTACTCCTTAAGCTACAAACTGACAGTGAGGAGTCCGACGATTGTGTCGACTCACATAACGCTTACGACATGAGATTGCTTGTGGCATTCACGGACATGCTCACCACAGTGGATCACCACTTTTGGGCTCGGCAAACAAGCACTGAGTGGTGGGATTACATCGTCATGCACATCTGGGATGACGAGCAGTGGCTGCAGAACTTTCGCATGAGAAAAGCCACTTTCATGGGAACTGTGTGCTGAGCTCACCCCGCTCCTGCAGCACAAGAATACGAGATTGAGAGCTGCCCTGCCGGTGGAGAAGCAGGTGGCTATTACAATCTGGAAGCTGGCAACTCCAGACAGCTACCGATCGGTCGCTAACCAGTTTGGAGTGGGAAAGTCAACTGTTGGAATCGTGTTGATGCAAGTTTGCAGCGCCCTTAATCACATCCTGCTCAGAAGAACCATGACTCCAGGTAACATGCAGGACATTGTGGATGGCTTTGCACAAATGGATTTTCCTAACTGCGGAGGGGCTATAGATGAGACACATATTCTAATTCTGGCACCAGTCCACCTAGCCTCCGAGTACATAAATTGGAAGGGGTATCTCTCTATGGCCCTTGTTGATCACCATGGGGTTTCATTGACATTAACGCAGGCTTGTCCGGAAAGGTGCACGACGCACACATCTTTTGGAACACAGGCCTGTTCAGGAAGCTGCAAGCTGGGACTTTCTGCCTAGACCAGAAGATCACCATAGGGGAAGTCAAAATGCCCATTGTGATCTTTGGAGACCCCGCTTACCCTTTAATGCCGTGGCTCAGGAAACCCTACACAGGGAGCCTTGACAGCAGCCAGGAATGGTTCAACTACAGGCTGAGCAGGTGCTGAAAGACTTTTTGATTTTCATTAAGGGACTGCTGCCTTACTTCATGCAGCATGTCCTCTTTGCTTCTACGTAGCCACTTCCTGATTCTTTGGAGTCTTTCAGCTGTTGATAACAAGGACGGCTGGTATCTCACGGTTGCATCTGTAAAGCCAAAATGCAACACTTAACGGAGGCAGCATTGTTCACACCAGACAGAGCAATGATTCGGCTATACTTCAAGACAAGCACAGTTTACACAATAGCAGAAATTGGCCGTCCCAAAGCGAGCTCACATAACCTACAGGAGCCCCAAAATGGTGAGTAAGCACAGGGGCAAAGGGGACTGATTGTTTCATGGCCGTACTGTCCTCTGGGGTTCTGTGCCTTGGGGAGAGCCAACAGCTGCAGGGGGCACCTGTACTGAACACTTTCCCCATATTTTCTACAGGATGAGTTTATCCTGGAAGATATCCGGCTGCTGAGGGTGACCTGGGAAGCAAGGGAGGGTCTTCTACTACTATGTGGCTTCCACTCTGGCTCATATGCAGCTTGCCTATGTGCAGCAATGGTCCCCCCACCCCTCACGGCACAGTGGCTTGGACATGTTAGCCTTACTGGGTCAAGGAGCACAGTAGCTCTGCCAAGGAAATTGTGCAAGTGGATTGCCCAGCTTCTGCATGAGACCTTTGAAGAGATCACTGAGACCAATTACCGTGATGTGAGAGAGCACATCAGTGCCCCATTTCGCATCTAGGCATGCATGCAGCCCTAACCCTCCTCGTCCCAAGAGCCCGCACCGAACAACTTCCTTCCCAAAATAAAAGCCGCTTACCGGGCATCACCTCTGGTGTTTGTTCTTCCCCAAGCACCGTCTACTGCGACTGGCTACCTTCCTCCTGGCTTGAGAACAGCTCCTGGATGCATGCATCTAGGAATGCCGGGCTGTCTTCCTCCTCCTCAGCACCCTCGCACCCGCTTTCCTCCTCCTCCTGCCTTGTTGAACTGGGCTCTGAAGTGTCCATGATGGTCTTCGGAGTGGAGGTGTGGTTGTCCCCAAGTATTGCTTCCAGCTCTTTGTAAAAATGACAGGTCGCAAGGGCAGCATTGGAGCGGAGGTTTGCCTCACAGGCTTTGTGGAAGGCATTCTGCAGCTCCTTCACTTTAACCCTGCACTGCAGTGCATCCCGGTCATGGCCCCTTTCTATCATGTCCCTTGATATCTGCCTGAAGGTATCATAATTCCTGCAGCTGGGACTGGACAGCTTCCTTCCCCCAAACACTGATGAGGTCCAGCACCTCACCATTGCTCCATACTTGGGATTGCCTGGCATGTGGAGGCATGGTCACCTGGAAAGATTTGCTGAAAGCACTCCACGCCTGGCTGAGCAAACAGGAAGGGGATTTTCAAAATTCCTAGAGAATTTAAAGGGTGGGTTCGACGATTGATCACCTGAGGGCAGGGCATGAGCAGTGATGACCATAATGGCTAGAACAGGCATTGTGGGACACTTCTGGAGGCCGATCAGAGCCTATTAATAGACCAGGGTGTCCATACTGGCGCCGTGGCACTCCAGCCGGAGCACAGCAAGTGTTATGCTTCTCGTCAAGGTGGATTACCAGGAGCGCTCCAGCCGTGGAGTCTGGGCACTCTACGTGACTTGCCAGTGTGGACACGTCATGAGTTAGGGCGCCCGGGTCTGCTTTAATGCGCTCTAACTCGCAAGTGTAGCCAAGCCCTTAGTGACTGCACTTTCAAGTAGGAGTACCCCAGATTGCACTCTGGGACTGTCATGCTGTAGCAGTATCCACATGGGATGTTACTAGACAGCAAGTTGGTGCACTGTAGATACATACCCCAGTTAGCCACACAGTAACTCATTGTGTAAACAAGCCCTGAGGTATTAACAACAATTAGTCCCTACCATCCTGAACTGAATATGAACCAGCAACCTACTCCACATCAATTGCATGTTACCTAACCACTCACTAACTTGTGTTGTATTTCTATCAATACACATTCTGTAATTATCCCCATTTGAACCACCTGTCGACATTGTAGAGAAGAGAAATAATGAATCTCAATTAATTTCCTGTTAGCACACTGATGAGTCTCAAAGTCGTCATGATTTGTCAAAGATGGCTTATATGAGAGACAACATGACCCAGTAGATAGGGCACTGAATTGGGACTCAGGAATGCTTGCTTTAGTTTCTGGTTGGTTCTTTTATTATCTTGTTGGTGATAGGAAAGGAAGAGGCTTCCTGTGCATTTTCAGCTTTTCAGCATACATGTGGAAGGGCAACAAGAGTCTAGCATTCTAGTAATTTATTAATAATAAATATTCGCTAGAGCTGGGCAGGCAATAGTTTTCCTGTTCTAAAAGAGTTTTTGAGATTTTGAAAAATTTTCTATCCCAAATCATGGGGGGCGGGGAGGGAGAGCTCAGTGGTTTGAGCATTGGCCTGCTAAACCCAGGGGTGTGAGTTCAATCCTTGAGGGGGGCATTTAGGGATCTGGGGCAAAAATCTGTCTGGAGATTGGTCCTGCTTTGAGCAGGGAGTCGGACTAGATGACCTCCTGAGGTCCCTTCCAATCCTGTTATTCTATGATGACAGGTAAAAATCTCTCAAAATTTCACTAAGCAATCAAAATTAAAAAAACAAATTGAACTGAGTCAATCAAAATGTTTCATAATAACTTCAAAATGCTTTGCTTTAATTTCATCCTTTTTAATTTCTATATTTTTTATATTTTTTACTATACTCTAACATACATTTCAAAATAAAAAGTAATTTTTACCTGAAAATTGAACTTTTTTGTTTTAAAAAATGTCAAAAGACCACATTTCAACAATTTCAAAACTTTTTTTTTGCAAAATGTTTTGTCAAAACCAACCCTTTCCCACACACAGTTTTGTAAAAAAACCTCCCAAATGGATATAATAATCAGTCTGTGAATCTTAAAGACTATATCACAATGCATACAGAAAGAAAAAAACACCTTTCTTGTGCCACCTTAATTCTGGCATTTACTAACTTCTGAGTGCTTGACTTTGCAATCCTAATATTTTGTTAATGTGACTTTGTGTGTATGTGTGCACATGTGTAATTCCCTAGGTTTTTAAAAGAGAAGACTGAAATCAGAAATTCCATCATGCAGCATTATATTGACACCCATGTGGTTCATCATCAGCGTTGGAACCTTTAGATCCAGCACACAGACCTCTGTCACTTCAGCTACCAAAGAAACTGATAGCAGGTGTAGGTGTTTGTTCTCCGTGGACCAGAATTAGAGGGGGATGGGAAACTTTGCCAATCGGTTTCAAAGATATTTGCTGACAGTAGAGGAATGGCGAGACTCAGGAATCTTAGGGATCCACTACAAGCTGCTGAGGGAGTGTGCTCTAGTGGGTGGAGACTCTTCTGCTCATTCCACCCAAGCATGACCCATTGTGGTGTGTCCACCTCCAACCTGGACCTGTTTGAGTCCTGTCTCTTCCCCACGCCTCATTCCTTGTCCCAGTACCATTCTCCTCAGCTAGCCAGTGCTAGTCTCAACTCCTCAGGCTTCTCGTCCCAGTCATCTCTCTCTTTGTTCCTAGTCTTTTTGCCTAGCCAGGCCCAATTCTCTCCTCTCCGCTGTTCTTCTGATCTGTGTCTCTCCCTCACCATAGCCTACAGTCACTCCTCCCATCCATGCTCCATGTCTCCAGTGGCTCCCAGTTCCAATCTCTCTCGCTGGCCTCCTCCTCCAATCTTTCCAATCCTACTTTCCCTTTGCGGCTCCTCATCACAATCTCTTTGCCCAGGCAGCCCTAGTTCTGCCCCTGGTACTCCTGCTCCTTATCAGATCCTTCTCCCTTCTGATTACTCCACTCTGTGGTCAAGTGTCCTTATAAACACACTATTTGGTCTCAGTTCCTTTTGTTTACTGCCTCTTTCATAGATATTTTGCTACCTTGATATCATAAGCATGCTTGATTGGAAACAGTAGCCTTACTTCTTCACTTTATCACTTAAATTAAAAGAAGTCAATATGAATGCAACCCCCTTTTTTTTCCTAAGAGGGTTGCCCATGCGATAAAATCTGTAGTTGAAATTTACAGCATTTTGTCCAAAGCTGTATCACTTATAATTTACTTCCCTGTTGAATACATTATAATTATAATATTAGATTCCATCAAGTCCTCCATTTTACTAGTGTATCTTGCACATCATAATATCAGAGTTTGATATTAATTTAATATGATTTTTTCTTCATTTCATTCACAGATGGGGGGGAGGGAATGGAAATTTCTTTAGCTGCACCAGCAGCACAGTTGCAAAAGGCTGCAGCAACTCTCAGTTACCTGAGACTATTGAAGAAATTTAGCCATTAGATCTTGAGTTTTTATTCTCTTAGCCCTTTGTTTTTTTATCTTTTTCAAAGACTTTGATGTCTGAGCAGTTCTTAAATAGTAACAGCTCATCATTTTAGAGCCTTAGCTACTGCACAGTTCCAACTGTAATGATCATTGGCAATGACTGCTGTAATTAAAGGCCGTAACCTGATCAAACTATAATATTACAAGGTTGTGTATTGCACTGATTTTATCCAAAGAAGTGGGCTGTAGTCCACGAAAGCTTATGCTCTAATAAATTTGTTAGTCTCTAAGGTGCCACAAGTACTCCTGTTCTTCTTTTTACTGATTTTATAGGACTTCTACGGTGAATTGCTTTTGTCATAAAACAGTTGTTTTCCTTCAGTTTTGTATCTCTGATTAGGTTCAATCCCTCCCCTCTCCCCACACTTCCCAGGGACAGCCTATTTATCATCACTTTTGATACCATTAATATTTTATACAACAACATAATCTGTCCAACAACAGCCACAACACTTCTTTTGGTAAGAGATTAAATTGTTCATCAATGACTAGTTTTTAGATGCTGCCCTTTTTCCCCTCTCTCTGGCAGGTGCTACATGTTCAGAAATGCTTAGAAATGCTGCTGCTTAACTGAAACAGAAAATGTCATTGGAGTAAATGGCAGTCAGATTGTTGAAGTGTCTCATGTCTATCAAACTTCCCTGTCAAGCAGGAATGAAAACACCAAATAGTAAAGCACAGTGAGATTCCTTGTCTCCCTGCAGAATACTGCTGCTTAGTCATTCCTAGCAATTGAGTTTAGGAGGTTTCATAATCTAGTAGGGGAAACCGGATTAATCTTGGCAACATTATTTTTTATATCCAAGAGAATAAATCTGCTCTTCTAGTGGAAGTTAAGCTTCTGAAGTCAGGATGACCTTTGAGCAAGAGAAGAATAGAGGATTATAAAAATGAGTGAAATTCTGAGGGAAGAAAAAGAGGCAAGCTTAACAAATAAAACTAAAGGAATGAATGAAGACAACAAGGAAAGATGATATTTTAAAGGGAAGGGACATTAAATTATACCCTTGGGAACAATCCTACTCTGGCAGGATAGTGGTGATGGTGGTGGGGACTACGTGACCTGACAGATCTTTCCCATCTCTAATGTCTTGTCCTTCCCTGATACTGAAGTTAGGTTTACTGGCCTCTAATTGAAAGATTGCCTATGAAGCCTTTTTTTAAAATCGGTGTTACATGAGCTATCCTCTAGTCATCTGGTACGAAGCTGATTTAAGTGATAGGTTACACACCACAATTATTAGTTCTTCAATTTCGTATTTGAGTTCCTTCTGAACTCTTGTGTGAATACCATCTGGTCCGGGTGACTTATTACTGTTTAATTTATCAATTTGTTTCAAAACCTTCTCCATCTGAGAGATTTCCTCAAATTTGTCATCTAAAAAGAATGGCTCAGGTGTGGGAATCTCCCTCAAATCCTTTACAGTGAAGACTGATGCAAAGAATTCATTTAGTTTCTTTGCAATGGCCTTATCTTCCATGAGTGATCTTTTAGCATCTCGATCATCCAGTGGCTCCACTGATTGTTTAGCAGGCTTCCTGCTTCTGATGTACTGTACTTAAAAAAAAATGCTGTTAGTATTTGAGTCTTTGGCTAGTTGCTCTTCAAATTCTTTTTTGGCCTGCCTAATTATACGTATACAGTTCCTTTTAAGCCTGACAGTGTCTCTTTAATTTTTTGACAGAATCCTCGATGTATATGGTAACTGACTGCCTACTAAATGTAATGCTAGGCAACCAAAGCCAGGTTCCCTGCCATGAAAGCCTGATCATACTCATACAAACTACTGGAGAAAATTATTTTTCATGAGCTAATAGAAAACGTTTATTTATTCTACCTCTAGATGTTCCATACAAATTGTATGTAATAGTCTCCAGGGGAGAGAAAAATCAAAATTTGAATAATTTGTAGAACTGGTATCCTATTTGTATGTGTGGCAGTTCTATTGTGATATTATCAACTTTTGCTGTCTGCTCAGTAAGTAATCAGTTTTACTGCTGAGCTGTTAAAAATCCCGTAGAGAAAATTACAAATTGAGAATTCAGTCTGGATTTGCAGTTCTTCAGGGCGATACACTCAGCCCTACTTTAACACTCTCTAATAAAAACTACTGCTCCCAAATACATCATAAGTGATAGCTCTTCAACATAAATTACTATCTCACTGCTGTTCCAATGATCAAGAGTCAGGGATACTGTGGCAGGTCTATTAACTCTTAAAATTGTCCTATTAAAACTATGGCCTCAATCCTGCATACATGGATGTGGTCAATTTTAAGCCCTCTAGTAATGCCTTTGAAGTCACTAAGGTACATACGTGATGTGATCGTTAATTTGAGGGAATTCTGTATGTAGTCAGGGAAGAATGTAAAGAGGGAAGGATGGTCTCCTAGCTATGTATAGGAGGAGTCAGAAGACCCTGATAAAGATTTCAAAGTGCCTTTAGGCAGTGGTTCTCAACCAAGGGTACGCATACCCCTGCAGGTGCTCAGAGATCTTCCAGGAGGTACATCAACTCATCTAGATAATTGTCTAGTTTTACAATAGGCTACATGAAAAGCACTAACGAAGTCAGTACAAACTAAAATTTCATACAGACAATGACTCGTTTATACTGCTCTATATCCTATACACTGAAATGTAAGTACAATATTTATATTCCAACTGATTTATTTTATAATTACACCTCTACCCCGATATAACGCTGTCCTCGGGAGCCAAAAAATCTTACTGCATTATAGATGAAACCACGTTACAACGAACTTACTTTGATCCGCCAGAGCACACAGCCACGCCCCCCTGGAGCGCTGCTTTACCGTGTTATATCCGAATTCGTGTTTGGGTCGCATTATATCGGGGTAGAGGTGTATATGGTAAAAATGAGAAAGTAAGCAATTTTTTGGTAATAGTGTGCTGTGACACTCATGTATTTTTATATATGATTTTGTTAGCACGTAGTTTTTAAGTGAGGTGAAACTTGGGGTTCCCAAGACACATCAGACTCCTGAAAGGGGGACAGTAGTCTGGAGAGGTTAAAAGCCACTGACTTAGGGCATGTCTAGACAGCAAGCAGGATTCTGTGGCAGCGAGCCTCAGAACTCAGGTCTATGCTCAGGCTCACTCTACAGCACTAAAAATAGTTGTGTGGATGTTCAGGCTCGGGCTGGAGCTTGCGGAAAGGAGTGCATTCAGAGCTGGAGCTCCAGCCCAAGCCTAAATATCTACACAGCCAATTTTAATGCCGTAGCACAGATCCAGGCTGTAGACCCAAACTCAGAGACTTGCTGCCATGGGATCCTCCTTGCTGTGTAGATGTATCTTAAGTGACTTGGGAACCTAAATCCCATTGACTTTTCAATGAGACTTATGATCTTAAGGGCCTAATTCACTTTTGAAAATGGGATATTTTAGGCTCCTGAATAATTCAGGTGCTTTTGAAAATTTTACTCCTAATTCATTTTTCTGGCTGCACCACAGTCTTTCTGTCGATCAGGCAAGTTAGTTAGGACTAAATTTTCAAAAGTGTCTTCTACTTTTGGTGTCTCGATTTTTTTTGGTGCCCAGTTTAAAATACTTAGGACCTAATTTTCAGAGATGCTGAGCAACCACAACTCACAATGTAGTGATCTGTGGCCAGAGTGTCAGATGTTAACATGGCCTGTCTTTTGTCATAACTGTATTGCTTTAAACCATTTGGCTACTGGCATACACTGCTGCCTCGGTAGCACTAAAACACTGTCATTTAGGTATTGTTTATTTATATGGGTATTATGTATATAGCACTCATAACTGTGGTATCTTAAAGGAGCATTCCATAGAGGCCCATAGGTGGCAGCAGTAGCTGGCAGCAAGACAGTTAAATGAGGAGGTACCAACAGTCTGGTGCAGAACTGGAATTCCATTTTGCCCCATGTACCTGTGTGCTAGACAGCACTGACACCATTATATGATGTTTGTGGCATGAGATGTTTCTAGGGCCATTGAATACACATCTGTGGTAGAATGATTTCTCTTTGTTCAGGTGAGAAACTGTAATGCTTTGAAAGTGGGTGTCATCTCTATTATAAAGCAACAGAGGGTCCTGTGGTCACTGCAATCTAAGCACTCAGAGCATACAGAGCTCCTGACAACTTCAGTGAGGATCCTGTATACAAAGATGGCAGAATTTGACCCAGAAGTGTGTAAGGCGCTGTACAGAACAAATAGAAAAAAAGGTCTGTTTCCCAAAGAGTTTGCAGTCTAAAGGCCTGATCCTGCAAATACTTGCTACCAGGCACAGTGCTTGCTAATATGAGCAGTTCTATTGATTTCAAAAGTACTGTTCATGGCAGTAAGCACAATGCCTGGTGGTAAGTGCTTGCCGGATTGGGCCAAACAGTCAGAGAAGGAATGAGGTATGATAGGATTTAAGCAGTATGTTATTTTGTTCCCACTTTGGCACCTTGCAGTGTACAAAGCTGTGTACTTATATGGTCCTTAATACCATTGTATCTGAGCATTTAGCACTGCAACTACAACTGTAGAAAGGACTGTGTCAAGTAATTGTTGGAAAAAAGATATTAAGAAAAACTGATCCTGAAAAGCCCATTCCACTACAGTATGGGGTTGCTGAAGGGCAGAGGATAACCACAGTATTCTCCAGTCCAGTGAAAACATATTTGTAAGGTGCTCATATTGGTATCTATCTGGGTCCAGTGGGAAGACAAGAAAATTTAGCCATCCTTTGGGCTCCAGGATGAGTGGAAGGTACCATTTTCTTGTAATAGATCATGTGATGGATCATACAGCAACCATTAAAAGAGAAGCTGATTTCTTTTCTTCCATGTCTTGATTCAGTAGTCGAGATGGGCTTCTTTTAATTAGTACATTCATCTGAGAGACAACAAAAATGGAAAGAGTAAACTGCTAATCCCTAGAAGATTATCGCTTGCTAATGTTCCTGCCAGTCAGAGGCGCCCACTTTCTAATGTGCCGGAGAGGAGGTTACTCCCTCCCAGCCCTGCCCTAGGCCCTGCCCCCACCCCACCCCTTCCCCAAGACCCACACCCACCCTGCCTCTTCCTGCCCCGTTCCGCTCCCTTCCCTGAGCATGCCCTACCCTCCCTCTTTCCCCCCCAGCACCTCCTGCACACCATGGAACAGCCGATCCACGGTGGGCAGGAGGCGCTGTGATGGAGGGGAAGGCACTGATCGACAGGGCCGTTACCAGGCAGGAGGCTCTGGGGGAAGAGGGAGGCACTGATAGGGGACTGCCGGTGAGTGCTCAGCACCCACTATTTTTTTCCCGTGGATGCTCCAGCCCAATGGATGCTCTAACCCTATGCTGCCAGTACTAGCAAAGTTTCTAAGGGTCCGATCCAAATCCCATTGAAATCAATGGAAATAGATTAAGATTAAGCTTAGCACTGTTTGTGAAAAATGCTTTAACATAGGAATTGTTATACCAGGTCAGACCAGTCATCTGTCTAATCCAGTGACCTATCTCTGACAGTGGCTAGAACCAGAAGAAGTGAGGTTTTTACCCACGAAAGCTTATGCCCAAATAAATCTGTTAGGCCTGGTCTACACTACGGGTTTAGGTCGACTTTAGCAGCGTTAAATCGAATTAAGCCTGGACACGTCCACACGACGAAGCCCTTTCTTTCGACTTAAAGGGTCCTTTAAACCGGTTTCTTTACACCACCTCCGACGAGGGGATTAGCGATAAAACCGGCCTTTGCGGGTCGGAATTGGGGTAGTGTGGACGGATTTCGACGTTATTGGCCTCCGGGAGCTATCCCACAGTGTTTCATTGTGACCGCTCTGGACAGCACTCTCAACTCAGATGCACTGACCAGGTAGACAGGAAAAGACCCGCGAATGTTTGAATTTCATTTCCTGTTTGCTCAGCGTGGAGAGCACAGGTGACCACGCAGAGCTCATCAGCACAGGTAACCGTGATGGAGTCCCAGGATCGCAAAAGAGCTCCAGCATGGACCGAACGGGAGGTACGGGATCTGCTCGCCATATGGGGAGATGAAGCAGTGATAGCTGAACTCCGTAGCAGTAAAAGAAATGGCAAAGTATTAGAAAAGATCTTCAAGGCCATGAAGGACCGAGGCCATAACAGGGACACACAGCAGTGCCGCGTGAAAATTAAGGAACTACGGCAAGCTTACCACAAAGCCAGAGAAGCAAACGGAAGGTCCGGGGCAGAGCCGCAAACTTGCCGCTACTACGCGGAGCTGCATGCGATCCTAGGGGGTGCAGCCACCACTACCCCAACCGTGTGCTATGACTCTCTCACTGGAGAAACACACAGGGAAGACGGTTCGGGGAACGAGGAAGATGAGGATGGAGGTACTGTAGGTAGCTCACAGCAGCAAGGAAGCGGAGAAACCGGTTTCCCCAACAGCCAGGATATGTTTGTGACCCTGGACCTGGAACCAGTAACCCCCGAACTCACCCAAGACCCTCAGGGCACACAGGAGACCTCTGGTGAGTGTACCTTTGTAAATATTTGTAAACATTACACATGGTTTAAAAGCAAGCGTGTTTAATGATTAATTTGCCTTGGCAATCGCGGCCAGTACATCTACTGGAAAAGTCTGTTAACGTGTATAGGGATGGAGCGGAAATCCTCCAGGGACATCTCCAGAAAGCTCTCCTTTATGTACTCCCAAAGCGTTTGCAAAAGGTTTCTGGGGAGGGCTGCCTTATCCCGTCCGCCATGGTAGGACACTTTACCACGCCAGGCCAGTAGCACGTAGTCTGGAATCATTGCATAACAAAGCATGGCAGCGTATGGTCCCGGTGTTTGCTGGCATGCAGACAATATCCATTCCTTATCTCTCTTTGTTATCCTCAGGAGAGTGATATAATTCACGGTCACCTGGTTGAAATGGGGTGATTTTATTAAGGGGACATTCAGAGGCGCCCGTTCCTGCTCTTCTGAACAGAAATGTTCCCCGCTGTTAACCACGCGGTGGAGGGGAGGGGTGAAGTGATCATCACAGATAATCGTGTGTGTGTGTGGGGGGGGGTGGTTTACTTGTGTTTGTGCCGCATGTTAACCGGGAAACCGCAGCCCCTCCTTTTACATTGAAAACCCATTTTAAATGGACAACCCAATTCATCCTTGATATGGGAAATGCGCTGCTGTTTGCAACCTTTCCCGCATGTTAAGAAGGTTAAAAAAGCCAAAACACTGTGGCCTACCATGGCTGCCTGCAAGCCGAAATATGCGACCTTGTAATGAAAGAGTGTACCCATTGTTCTCTAAAATGTGTCTTTTTTAACCACCTCTCCCTTCTCCTCCACCAGCTGCAAATATTTCTCCTTCGCAGAGGCTAGTGAACATTAGAAAGAGAAAACGTAGGACGAGGGACGATATGTTCACGGAGCTGCAGCTGTCCTCCCACGCTGATAGAGCACAGCAGAATGCGTGGAGGCAGTCAATGTCGGACATGAGAAAAGCACAATATGAACGAGAGGAGAGGTGGCGGGCTGAATGGCGGGATGAAAAGAGCAAGTGGCGGGCTGAAGACGATAGGTGGCGTCAGCTTGCAGACAGACGGCAAGAGTCAATGCTCCGTCTGCTGGAGCATCAAACTGATATGCTCGAGCGTATGGTTGAGCTGCAGGAAAGGCAGCAGGAGCAGAGACCGCCGCTACAGCCCCTGTGTAACCAACAGCCCTCCTCCCCAAGTTCCATAGCCTCCTCACCAAGACGCCCAAGAACACGGTGGGGGGGCCTCCGTCCACCCAGTCACTCCACCCCAGATGATCGCCCAAGCATCAGAAGGCTGGCCTTCAACAAGAGTTAAAGTTTTAAAATGCAGTGTGTCCTTTTCCATCCCTCCTCCCGCACCCATCCCAGGCTACCTTGGCAATTATCCCTCTACTTCTGTGAGGAACTAATAAAGAATGCATGAATGTGAAAAAACAATGACTTTATTGCCTCTGCAAGCGGTGCTCGAATTGGGGAGGGGAGGGTGGGGTGGGGTGATTGGTTTACAGGGAAGTAGAGTGAACCGGGTCGGGGGGGGGGGGGGGTTGGAGGGTTCATCAAGGAGAAACAAACAGAAGTTTCACACAGTAGCCTGGCCAGTCACAAAACTCGTTTTCAAAGCTTCTCTGATGCGCACCGCGCCCTGCTGTGCTCCTCTAACCGCCCTGGTGTCTGGCTGCGCGTAATCAGCGGCCAGGCGATGTGCCTCAACCTCCCACCCCGCCATAAAGGTCTCCCCCTTACTCTCACAGATATTGTGGAGCACACAGCAAGCAGCAATAACAATGGGGATATTCTTTTCGCTGAGGTCTGAGCGAGTCAGTAAGCTGCGCCAGCGCGCTTTTAAACGTCCAAATGCACATTCCACCACCATTCGGCACTTGCTCAGCCTGTAGTTGAACAGGTCCTGACTCCTGTCCAGGCTGCCTGTGTATGGCTTCATGAGCCATGGCATTAAGGGGTAGGCTGGGTCCCAAGGATCACGATAGGCATTTCAACATCCCCAACGGTTACTTTCTGGTCCGGGAAGAAAGTCCCTTCCTCCAGCTTTCGAAACAGAGCAGAGTTCCTGAAGACGCGAGCATCATGTACCTTTCCCGGCCATCCCACGTTGATGTTGGTGAAACGTCCCTTGTGATCCACCAGGGCTTGCAGCAGCATTGAAAAGTACCCCTTGCGGTTTACGTAGTCGGTGGCTTGGTGCTCCGGTGACAAGATAGGGATATGGGTTCCGTCTATGGCCCCGCCACAGTTTGGGAATCCCATTTCAGCAAAACCATCCACTATTGACTGCACGTTGCCAAGAGTCACTACCCTTGATATCACCAGGTCTTTCATTGCCCTGGCAAATTGGATCACAGCAGCCCCCACCGTAGATTTGCCCACTCCAAATTGATTCCCGACTGACCGGTAGCTGTCTGGCGTTGCAAGCTTCCACAGGGCTATCGCCACTCACTTCTCAACTGTGAGGGCTGCTCTCATCTTGGTATCCTGGCGTTTCAGGGCAGGGGAAAGCAAGTCACAAAGTTCCATGAAAGTGCCCTTACGCATGTGAAAGTTTCGCAGCCACTGGGAATCGTCCCATACCTGCAGCACGATGCGGTCCCACCAGTCTGTGCTTGTTTCCCTTGCCCAGAATTGGCGTTCCACGGCATGAACCTGCCCCAGTGACACCATGATTTCCACATTGCTGGGGCCTGTGCCTTGTGAGAGGTCTATGTCCATGTCAATTTCCTCATCACTCTCTTCGCCGCGCTGCAATCGCCTCCTCGGCTGGTCCGGGTTTCGCCTTGGCATGTCCTGGCTCTGCATATACTCCAGGACAATGCGCGTGGTGTTCATAGTGCTCATAATTGCCGCGGTGATCTGAGCGGGCTCCATGATCCCAGTGCTAGCTATGGCGCCTGGTCAGAAAAAAGGCGCGAAACTAGTATCTGATGGACCAGGAGAAGGAGGGAGGGCGGGAGGGAGGGAGGGCCGAGTGACGACATGGCGTACAGGTACAGGAACAGGGAATTAAAATCAAGAAAGGTGGCTGTGCATCAGGGAGAAACACAAACAACTGTCACACAGAATGGCCCCCCCAAAGATTAAACTGAAAACCCTGGGCTTAGCAGGCCGTTGATTTCACGGAGGAAGGGGAAGCAAATGAATACAGAACAAATCTATTTTTTACATCTTAAGCTGGCAGCCGACGGTGCAGCATGAGTGATAGCCTCTCCAGTATGATGATGATGGATACCAATCATAATATACCATCGTCTGCCCAAAGGCAAGGGGCTGCTGCTGTGTAGCAATGCAGCCCCACGTCTGCCAGCCCCACGTCCGCCAGCACCCAGCATCGCCCTCGGCCTCTTCTGGGTGCTTAGCAGACAATACTGGGCAATTGGCAGAAAATAGTATACTACGACTGGTAGCCATCATCATCGAAACAGTAGCATGTCTGCCCAGGTGGCCATGATTGACAGCCACTCCAGTACGACGACGATGGGTACCAGTCATAATATACCATCGCCTACCAAA
Organism: Trachemys scripta elegans; assembly: GCF_013100865.1. Lineage (NCBI taxonomy): Eukaryota > Metazoa > Chordata > Testudines > Emydidae > Trachemys > Trachemys scripta. Next base: position 92,220,611 of record NC_048299.1, read on the forward strand.
GGGCAAGGGGCTGGTGCAATGCAGCCCTACGGCTGCCAGCCCCACGGCTATCACTCATGCTACACCGTCTACCGCCAAAAGGCAGTTAGCAGCTGCTGCTGTGTAGCAATGCAGTCTGCCGGCACCCAGAGGACATATGGTGACGGTGAGCTCAGCTGAGCTGAGCGGGCTCCATGCTTGCCGTGGTATGTTGTCTGCACAGGTAACCCAGGTAAAAAGGCGCGAATCTATTATCTGCCGTTGCTGTGACGGGGGAGGAGGGGCCTGACGACATGTACCCAGAACCGCCCGCGACACTGTTTTGCATCATCCGGGCATTGGGATCTCAACCCAGAATTCAAAGAAAAGGCGCGAAAGTAGTATCTGACGGACTAGGGGAAGGAGGGAGGGCGGGCCGAGTGACGACATGGCGTACAGGTACAGGGAATTAAAATCAAGAACGGTGGCTGTGCATCAGGGAGAAACACAAACAACTGTCACACAGAATGGTCCCCCCAAAGATTAAACTGAAAACCCTGGGTTTAGCAGGCCGTTGATTTGACGGAGGGAGGGGGAAGCAAGTGAATACAGAGCAAATCTATTTTTTACATCTTAAGACGATGGTGCAGCGTGACTGATAGCCCTCGGCATCTCTCTGGGTGCTTGGCAGCAAATACTGGGCGCTTGGCAGTTAGTGTATGATGATGGTCTTCAGGCCTATTGCACGATCTGCTGCTCGGGGAAGACTCTGCTAATGTGCGATGACCCAACTTGTAATAGGACGGTTAACAGTCGTAATACACCATCTACTGCCAAAAGGCAAGGGGCTGGTGCAATGCAGCCCCACGGCTGCCAGCACCCAGATCGCCGATGAAGGCTACCAGTCTACTGCACCGTCTACCGCCAAAAGGCAGTTAGCAGCTGCTGCTGTGTAGCAATGCAGTCCCATGTCTGCCGGCACCCAGAGGACATATGGTGACGGTGAGCTCAGCTGAGCTGAGCGGGCTTCATGCTTGCCGTGGTATGCTGTCTGCACAGGTAACCCAGGTAAAAAAGGCGCGAATCTATTGTCTGCCGTTGCTGTGACGGGGGGGGAGGGGCCTGACGACATGTACCCAGAACCGCCCGCGACACTGTTTTGCATCATCCGGGCATTGGGATCTCAACCCAGAATTCCAAGGGGCGGCGGAGACTGCGGGAACTGTGGGATAGCTGTGGGATAGCTACCCATAGTGCAATGCTCTGGAAGTCGACGCTAGCCTCGTACTGTGGACGCGGTCCGCCGACTAGAGCACCTAGAGCATTTTATGTGGGGACACACAATCGGCTGTATACAACCGATTTCAATAAAACCGGCTTCTATAAATTCAAACTAATTTCGTAGTGTAGACATACCCTTAGACTTTAAGGTGCCACCAGACTCCTTGTTGTTTTTGTAGATACAGACTAACACGGCTACCCCCTGATACTTGAGCCTGCTTCAGAGAAATCTTATAATGTACAAATATGGAATAACCTGCCCACAAATGAAGTTTCTCCATGACCTCATCAATTAATAGTTGGCTTAGCCCCTGAATCATGAGGGGTTTACCCCTGTTTTTAGTTTGAGGAAATCTTTATCACATTTTGCAGACTTTAGACATATTTTTACACACCTGGTAACTACTGCTCAGAGGAGGTTGATGATTAATCTCTCGTGTAACATAGGGACCAAATAACTTTTATATCTCCTGCAAGACAACATGGGAAACCAGCATTTGAAGCTAGCTGCTGTATCTTAGCCTGACCATCAGATGGAGACAAATGGCTTCGATTCATCTGCCCATTAGCCCTCATGAGTGGACATGATGCGTCCCAAGTGTAACAGATTATAAAACTTCTTCCTGGTAATATTTCTAATGTAAAATCATTTTCTTTTTTAGCTGAAACAAAGATCTGCTTCAAATATTACCATGGAGTGAGTGGAGCACTACGTGCTACGACCCCCAGTGTCACGGTGAAAAACAGTTCTGCTCCCGTAAGTTGCTCCAGCCTTTTCTGCTTCTCTATTATTTATTTCCAACTATTATTGCGCAATTTATTGCTTTCCTTGCCTGTCCTTTGTATTTTTGTGTTAATTTTGATTATGACTTTCTGCTCTTAAATTCTCTGGAATATACTAAAGGGATATCAGTCCTATGATAGTCTGAGAGGAACTGGAATGTCAGCTATGTAACATGCCATGGTGTATAAGAGTTAGTAACACATACTATGTAACACACACTCAGTTTATAAGAGTTAGTAACAATCAGAGAATGCAGTACTTCCACAGCCCCTCCTGACTGACTTTATGCTACAGATTTAAAGAAAGAGCACACACATCCTTACACATCATGAAGTTTCTTCTTTCAAATGTAATTATAGATTAAAAAAAACATGATCTGTCTTTTTTTAAATACCAGGGGCTATGGCCTGTGTTCTAGAGGTGTCAACCTTTTCCCATCCGGGTCGCAAAAACATCTACTTAAATTTTCTACCATCACCATATGCCCCAGAATCATTTGTGTTCATATCCCAGGATCCTTTGCAGGCTTAGAGTCAAAAAGACCAACAAGTTGTAACACATCATCTGTTCTTACATTCTTATCTGTTTGTTGTATGGTATGTGACACAATCATGCATAATATGTTCGAAGCATAATAATGGAACAGAATAGCTTAATACTAAGTAGAAAAAAACAACCAAACAAGTTGGACATTGTTTACTTCAATAGACTTACCATATTGATGCACCCAAATAAAGAGAAAAAAGCATGAGGAAAAATGTAATGTGTAGATTCTCCATTACCTGTGAACCTCATACCTCCAGTCACTGCTGAAACCACCACTGTCAGCTCAAACTTCAACCCCATCCCCTGTGTCTTCTATGCCTTTAAATTGGCAGTAGCTGCAGCTGAAACTGGAAACTCAAAGAAACCAGCTGTTTGAACTGAAAACACACATACACCTTTCTAGTGCAACTTAACAGACCAAAAAGCTCATTCAGTCTGGAAAGGGTTGGGTTTTTTTAATTTTAAACTAATAGGTTTCTCAGAGTTGTGAAAGAAGTTACAGCCCTCACCCTGTCTACTTCAAAGACAAAGACATTTGGGGCTGGAACTGGAAATGCTAGTGTCAGCAGAGACTGTGGGGTTGAGGAGCCCAGTGATCCCAGATAGATTAGATCAATAGATCAGTCTAGCTAGTTCTCGCATTTTCAGTTAACTGAATTTTTTTTTTAAAGAAAATGTGGAAAAAGAGAGAAAAGAATTTACCAACATAAAGTTTAAGACATAAATTCAGCAGACCAGATTCACCAGTCTGATCCAGTTGCTTTGTGCTGTTCCAGTGTCACAAAGCAGCCAATGAACTAGGCCACAATACAAGTGAACGCCCCAATCCTCCTACAGCAGCATGAATGCAGACATTCTGCCCTCATGGAATAGCTAATAGGATCACGGTCTAAGACTTGTACTCATGTTTTGTTTTGCTTGTGATTTCTGTTCCTGAAGTCCCTGCTCAGGAAGTACTCCCTTTGAAGTCAATGGGAGTCTTACCAGCAGTGTGGGCTAGACCCCAAGTGCAGTGTGAGAAGCAATCCTAAGCAGAGAAGATTGCCTACCTTATCTGTAAAATAGGTACTAGAGATAGAGTTCTGTGAAATTCTGCTTTCTTTGAAGTCAATGGGAGTTTTGCCATTGATTTCAGTGGAATCACAATTTCACCCTTAGTCTCTGGAGCTCAGCAGGATCCTAGTGTGTCATTGGAGGCTGCTTATTTTAGATGAATAGACTTTTTAAATTTGGCACAGCGTGAAAAGAAGATCACACAAGAGTGTATGACCATCTAAAGACATTTGGATACAGGTTTCCTTCTGGATACAGTGTTTGCAACTAGCATATTCACATGCTGACTATCCCAAGCAGATTGTCTTAGAGCCTTCCAGGTGGTATTCAGTACAAATGCTGCTGACAGAGTATTTAACCAAAAGTTTTTAAAAAAAAAATCTGATCCCCCAAAGAGGAAGCTGTTACTATGCTAGTTGGACATCATTACTTCACGTGTCCATTGACTGTACTTTAGACTTGGTGACTTCATATTTTTATACTGTTTATGTTTTATTACCTTTGAACTTATCACCTCACACTCCAACCCAGTTACTGTATTTTCCTCTGCTGATTCAGATGCCCTGCAGTTCATTGGCCAATTAAAAGTCCTCCCACTCCCAGGGTGTATCTCCTGTGAGTCACCATGATGAGTCTGAATATCTAGGATCCCAAAGCTATATCCTTCACCCAATTCACACACAGTGCAAGCTCTACACATGGATGTAGGGCAGCATAAAGACCCCAGTTAGTTGTTTCAGCTTCGATCTGTATAGCTAAACATTTATGCCATGCTCATTATAATAGTATGTGTGAATTACACTCAGTAGAATAGAACAACTTGGTGATATCTGTAATATTCAGTATGTTGTTGCTGCTGTTTTTTAGTCATAATGCTGTAGCTGTACATTTGTCTTTACATCAGGTACCATACTGGAAAAATGGACATTTGTTCTGTCAGTTAATTTTTGCTCTGCTCAGTGATTTAAATAATCATGTTTTTAAAGCCACTCAAGAGCAGTTATTTCAAGCAGCAGGAAAGCTGCAGCAGGCTAGTGGCAAAGGCTGAGAATGTGACAACGATTTAACCTAATTATGGGTCTAGCCCCTTTTGCATTAAAATAAACAGGCACCACAATGAACAGCATGCTACACAAAAAAGGAAATCCTTTTCCCTAAGAGTTCACAGTCTGAAGACACAGATTGGATCCATCACAATTAAACAAAAAGTGGTGTATGGATGTATAACCTCAGGATGAATCCACCTCTCCCTTAAACTGGTAGAATTCATTAGGTACATACTAGATACATAGAAACGCTGTTGACCTAACCTCTAGAGCTTTAGTGCCACAGTTCTTGTCTGCATAGACCCCTCATGGCATTAGTCAAACACACTTAGCATCAGGGCAGAACCATGTAAACTGGAGCTAACTATTGGGAGAGACCTTCTGAATGTTGTGCTGATGCAGAACTGCTGCCTCAGCTGTCTTTCCCACGGCAGGGATTACCGTTTGATAAGTTAACTGCCATTTGATGGTGACTGATCATTACTGAGGATTTCCTGCTGTAAATATTTGCATTATTTGCTGTCATGTTGAGTGTGGGCCGTTGATGAACACTAGATAATGAACCGTCCTGTTTCATTTTTTGTACTTTGGAAGACTAAGCTCTAAACCAAGTCTTTATGATAAAGTGAGTTTGCATACATGAAGGGACAAGTTTCTCATTCTTTCCCTTGTTTCATACGCCATTTAAACACTCTTTTTATTCTTCTTCATGTCTTATTGTATAAGATGTGGGTTCCCTTAATAATAAACCTAATTAATAATACTTACCTCTTCTACAGTCCTTTTCAAAGCACTTTACAAAGGAGAGCAGTATCATTTTACAGATGGGGAAATTGAGGCAAAGAGAAGTGGAAGTGACTTTGGAGCACAGGTTTAAAATTCAAAATGACCTTGCCAAATTGGAGAATTGGACTGAATTGAACAAGATGAAACTCAGTAAAGACAAGTATGAAGTACTTCATTTAGGAAGAAAAAATCAAATGCACAACTACAAAGTGGGGAATAACTGGCTAGGTGGTAGTGCTGCTGAAAAGGATCTAAGGGTTATAATGGATACAAATTGAATATGAGTCGTCAATATGAGGGAGCTACAAAAAAGGCTAATATGATTCTGTGGTATATTAACAGGAGTATTATATGAAGACACATGAGGTAATTGTCCCAGCTGGAGTACTATGTTCAATTCTGGGCACCAGAATTTAGGAAGGATGTGGGCAAATTGTAAAGAGTCCAGAGGAGAGCAACAAAAATGAGAAAAGATTTAGAAAAGTTGACTTTTGAAGAAAGGTTGAAAAAACAGGGCATGTTTAGTCTTGAGAAAAGAAGACTCGGAGGGCTGCCTGATAACAGTCTTCCAATATGTTAAGGGATGTGATAAAGAGGATGGTGGTCAATTGTTCTTGTCCACTGAAGGTAGGACAAGTGATGGGCTTAATCTGCAGCAAGGGAGATTGAGGTTAGATATTAGGAAAATCTTTCTAACTCTAAGGGCTCGTCTACACTACCAAGTTTTGTTGACAAAACTTAAGTCAACGCCCAAAAGTCGACAAAACAAAAATCGCTAAAGGATGTTCACACTTGCTGCCTCTGTCGACAGATCATGTCCACATTGGGGACACCATCATCGACAGGGTGAGCAATGCACCGTGGGTATGTATCCCACAGTGCAGTGTTGTGGGAAGGAAGAGCTGATTGCTGCGCATCTTGGGACTCGTCTCCAAGTTCTCCCACAGCCCCCTCAGTGCTGAGTGCAGCATCATGAGTAGCTCTGTGAGCTCTCCGTGCTGAGGAATGGCAAAGCAGCACAGCAGTCTGTCCCCCTCCCCCTGCAGCAGCAGCAGCAGTCGTCTGCCTGATGCTGTGTTCCTAGCGCAGGGCAGAACAGGAGTATTTCAATTGTTTGCTCTTTGTTTGTTCCCCAAAGGGAGCAGCGCACAGATACTTCCCAGAGCTTTGAAAGGGGAGGGGCAGCAGAGATCAAAACACTGAGCAGAGCAATCAGGGCAGGCATTGTGGGATACTGGCAGAATCCAGTTCTGTCGACAAAACAATCAGCAGTGTCTACACTGGCTCTTTGTCGACAATATAGGGAGGGGAAAAGACAAAAATCTTTCATAGGGGTGGAAGTTTTTTGTTGCCAAAACTGGGCGTTTTTCGTGACAATAGTCCCATTGTAGTGAGTATGCTCTTGCTGCTTTATTGCCAAAAGGCAGTTTTTGGCGACAAAACTTGCCAGTGTAAACAGGCCTTAAGGGTACTTAAGCTCTGGAACAGGCTTCCAAGGGAGGTTGTGGCATCCGCATCATTGGAAGCTTTTAACAACAAGTTAGACAAACACTGATCAGGGATGGTCTAGGTTTACTAGGTCCCGCTTCAGTGCGGGGGATTGGACTAGATGACCTTTTGAGGTCCCTTCCAGACCTACATTTCTATGAGTTGACCAAGGTCAGCAGCAGGCCAGAACTAGAACCCGAGTCTTCTGAGTTCCAGCCCAGCGCGCTACCCATTAGACCATGCTGCCTCCCTACAGTTTCATATTAACCATAGCAATAGTAAATCACCAGTACATTTTTCACAGGACAGCTATAATAATAATAATTAATGATACAGCATCTTTCAGAGCAATAGGTATGGAAGCATAGGATATGGAGGCAAGAAAAGGAGATTAACTTTCTGATAGTTATGACACCGCTCAACAGTTAAGGTTATGTAAAAAGGCTTGTGTAAAATACATTATCAGGGCATTGCAGTTAAGCACACAGAAGAATGCAAGTCAAGCATATTTTTTAACATATCTTACACATACAAGGCTAAATTACGCCTCTTACAAGGTTCAGCCATGCTGGGAAAGAGAAGTGCTACTAGAGCAGCTATGCCTGAGGCATTGTGCCTACTTAAGCCACAAGTGATATGAGAGAACTTAACAAGAGGGGCCCTTTTCTATATATTTAAAATGTATAGCCAGAGTTCTTCCTGCTGCTGCCAGTTTGATTTGCAAGGTAAGTGGCATCAGAGTACCCCTTACATCCAGCCTGTTCCTTTTGCAGGTGCACTAATGGGGAGGAAGGGCAAAGAAGCTGGTGTAATTTACTCAGGTATTAGAAAAGAAAGGGAAAATTAAAGGAAAAAAATAATTAGAGCTAAAAAATGCTTACTTGGCTGGAAGGGTAAGTGGCTGCAGCAGTCAGATACAAAATGACACCTATAGGGATGCAGCAGCTTGTCAGTCCAAAATTTAAAAGGCCAGCAGGCAGAAAAAATATGCTGTGAATAGTTCCTATGAGAAGGTGAACTCCCCATATTGGGAAGTTTAAAGGTAAGACAATTAGTTCTTAAGAACGGGGCTGAATTTCCATTTTTCTAAGGCTTGAAAAACTGAGTGGAAGAAGTTCCCATGATCTTAAAGCTGCAGTTTGGTGTGTTGAAGTAGTCATGCCTTTTTGTTTTCCTTTGATATTATCTTTCTTTAACAATAGTTGCAATGCTTTTATAGACCCTCTACTGCATTGTAACACCATAAAATGGTACACCATAAAAATGCGTGCTTCTGGAATTAAAGTAGTTACTAAACTGATTGTAGAATTACTTTAGAGGGTTTTTTGTTTTATTTTGTTTTTAAGTCTCTTTGTCAAAGGTTTTCTGAAAGTGCACAAAGAACAATACAGGCAGGCATGTCAAGAATGGTTTATGATGTCTGGAATTAATAAGGTATAAAATAACTGTTCATAGTAAACTGATCTGAAGTAAAAGAAAGAAGTACAGTAGTACTTGACTAGGCAACACTTACTACTTAAGTACTAGGGAACACTTAGTCACATGAGTAGTTCCATAATGGTTTTGCAGTTGAGCCATTGGTGTAATGTAATTACACTTTGTAGTTATGCTTTTCTATATTTTTGTTACCACTGATTCCTATAACCTGAAGGTTAACTCCATGTCCATATTACTTATTATTACCATCTTGGTAATACATGAACTTTTTAGAATCCAGATACATAAATAACATTGTATTGACACCATAATCACTCTGTCAGATAGTGTACCTTCCATTTATATGGATTGGTGGAATCAAATGGCATAACCAGAGTGTAACTGCAATGTAACTACAGTTACTGCATTATTAATAATAGCCTTGTTTCCTTTTCTGTGCACTTCCCATATTTTAAATGGGGGAAGAGATTTTGCTTAAAGGTTAAGAAAACTAGTTTCTATGGTGTTTGTCCTTTTTGTTTGTTTTCACAGATTTTACCAGTTCCAGCAGTATTTTGGTCCTGATTCAGCAAAGCACCTAAATACCAATTGACTTCTATGGAAAGCATAGGGAATATCTCTCAAATTCATAGAATCTTTCAAAAAAGAAGAAAATTAGTAAGTGAAATCACTTACTAATGTAGCATTGTATCTAGCTGTGTATAGCACTGACATACAGTAAATTAAAATGCATCAACAGATAAAATGACAGGTATACCCAGTTCTGATTAATCTTTCTTTTCTTTTTGGCCAGTTCAATTCCATGAGGCCCAAATGCCTGTCGCCATCACCTTGTGTTATCACACAGTCGTACCACTTAAAAAAAAGCATGTATGTATGTTTTAATACAGAGCTATCTTGAACTGGTGGAATGGAAATACAAAAAGTAACCTCTTTCTGCATCAACAGTAATTTTCTTAGTTACAATTTAGGAAAATGTAGACACGGGGCTGTCTCTGTGGTTTTTTATTGTTCTTAACTAAGTGGAATATGCCTCTGATCTGCAAACTAAAAAGTCACCAAATATTTTGCTACCCTGAGTAACTTTCTGATCTGCCAGTATGACTTTTATCGAAAAAAAAAAATGTTCCAAATTTCAAACTTGAGTACCTAAGGTTAGGTGCTAAGAAAGGGTAATCAAGCTCCTAAATATAGATTTAGATGTCTTACCATCTACATTTGGGCCCAGTAACAATTTGCGTTTATATCACATGACATCTGAGGAACTCAAAGCATTTAACAACCCTTAATTAAACTTCAAACGACCTACAGGAAACAAATCTAATCTGAATTGGGTTTGACTGTCGTTTTAGATTTTTGATGTATTTTAATTTAGGTAAATGCTAAATACCATCCTGTACTCCTAACACACTAAACCACTTAAGTATTTTGTGTGTCTCTTTGAAGACTGCACATCTGAGAAGGATGGAAAGAATAAGGTGCAAAGTGTTTGTGTGTAGTAAATAGGCACCTTTAGTTAAACAGTCTGTCTGTATCATCAGGATGGCATGACACATTATTTCTCTATCATGATTTCTTTTCAGTGGTGCCCAGAGGCACACTGATTAGACCTCTTTGAAACAATTGGCACAGAGTATTTGTATCAAGAGGCAACTTTATTAATACAGATGATGCGCTGAATGACAATGCCTTTTTGCGTCCTGGGATGGATTCTGGGTAATATATCAGGCAACAAAAGAATTAGCATGACACATCAGATGTGTCTCTGGCTAAGTACCAGCTACATGCAGTAAAGAAAAGCCTTATGCCCAGGGAAATAGGACAGTTGGTATGCATAGAGTATTTAGTGTACTAAAAATCAGTGGAACATAATTAATTTGAAATGGAAGCTCTGGAAATGGAAGACTTCCCCCAGTCTCTTAGAATTGTTGTTCCAACACAGGTTCCACTTCATTCTGGTTAAGCACCTGAAAATGTCATAATCTAAGTTTTTGTGATGAGGATTACAAACCCCACACTGGAAAAGAAGGGGTTAAGGGCCCAGGTATCCCTGCCCTGCCACATCTGCACAGCCTGCACAAACTGGATGCAAAGTTTAAAAAAGGGAAACAGAGCAGCTCAGAGGGCATCAGACAGTGGAGGGGAACAATTTTGTGCCCTCAGTTCTTGAACAGAGGCGGATTATGGTGTTGTGGGGCCCTGGACCAGAGTAAGTGGGGGCCCCTCCCTACCCCTTCTGCCTGCAGTCCCCTGCCCCCTCCCCAGTATTCCTGCTGGGGAAATGGGGTTGGGGTGCAGGGGCTTCCCCCCACTCCCCGCCCAGCAATCCTGCTTAGGAGTGAAGGCAGGGCACGGGGGCTTGCAGGAGCGCCTGGCGGTTGGGGCCCCACAATTGCCAGGGCCTCTGGGCATGGACCCAGTTGTCCCAGTGGCTAATCTGCCACTGCTTTGAAGGTCAGAAACTTTAAGTTTGTGTTCAGTTTTTTATTTTACCCTGTTGCAGGAGGGAACACTGGTAGGAAGTGATCCAGGGAGACACCTGCATAGCACCCCAAGGACTGATGGTGCTTGCCTACCTCTGGGCCCTGGATTGGAGCCAGGTGAACAGGGTAGGCCAGGGCTCCCTTACCAACCCCTAAAGAGGGGACAATGACAGAAGGCTGTCCCTTGCGGGGGCTCTTGTTAGGGAAGATCCTGAAAGTGAAAGGGTCCAGACCCCAACATCCTTGCTCACTTCTGAGGGTTTCCACATCATTAGACTCTTTTTGTGTATCCCGAAAGGAGTGCACTTCAATGTGTGACCTGGTCAAATGGCTGAGTTGCTAAAAGGACAGACCTCACACAGTGGGTCTATAGTGAGAAAGGGGTACACCCAAGAGGAAGACAACCTTCCGCACCCTGACCTGACCATTAAATGGCATTGCTGACAAGTGTTCCCCTTCACAGGCATAGGTGCCGGCAATAGGGGTGCTGCAGCACCCCCTGGCTTGAAGTGGTTTCCATCACATACAGGGTTTACAATTTGGTTCAATGGCTCTCAGCACCCCCATTATACAAATTGTTCCAACACCCCTTTTCACAGGGGTGTATTTAGTACATCATCCCCTGCCAGGGAGATAACTGCAATAGAATGAATAAGTAAGGAGATCAAATAGGAAAGGCTTCTCTGTGCTAAATTATTAGATCAAATAATTCTGTAAACATTCATTTATCTAACCCATTCATTTTATGTGAGACTTAACTTGCAGCTGTTCAGGTCAGGCAAGCACAGCTGACCAGGTCACACAAAAGACAGGTTTTGGATCACATTTTACCCTCAGACCATTTGCACAACTCCCAAGAATGTTGTACAAGCTTCCTGCCTCTTCCTTGGCATCTGCAGGAGCGGATAGCAAAACTACTGAGCAACTGCTCTACCCCGCCAAGCCCACTGTCCTGATTGGCCTAAAGATCCAGCACGCCATTTCGGAGTTCCCCTTTGTTGTAATAAGGGCTCTCCACATGCCCTCCGATTGTGCTCAGTAAGAACACTGGGTAGGTAAACACTGGGGGGCCGGATCGTCAGGTGAAATTAATTGAGTTAATCCAGTTTACACCTGCTGAGGATCTGGAACGATATTTAGTTTAACATGGCAGTGATTTTAAAGTGATTTAGTTGGTGGTGTTACAATGTAGCACTGAGTTGAAATAAACAAATAGAAGAACAAAAATGTGAGGGAGAAAGTGGGATGATTTTGCCAGTGGCACCAAGGAGTTCATTAAACAAACCATTTATTTGTTAATAGGTTGCATACATGTATAATATTTCTCAGCCACCGTTTTCCAAATGTTTCCTATTATGGTGACATAAGTCACACTAATAGTCTGCACCTGATATTATTGCCTTCTATAGTTTAGCAAATTATATAATGATATGTGACTGTGCAACACACTGCACTAGTGTAATCATCTTTGCATCAGTATGTACTGTTAACCAGATTCTGATCTGCAATACACCAGTTTAAATAAGGCATGAATCCCTTGACTTTCATGGAGTTATTCCTAAGTTACACCAGTCTTACAGATCAGAATCTGTCCTGGCACATTCTTGCATGTTATATCTATGGGTGGAATTCTGCCTGTGGTTACACCAGTGCAAAGCAGGGACATCTTTGAGATTATACATTGTAACTGAGGGCTGATATTTGACCCTCTAATGGAGGTAAAGTAAGGAAGACCTGCCTTCTCAAATTTGTCAGATCATAAGCGGTAAATAGATTTCATTTAACATTGCTTTATGAAACGGGTAGTTTCTGCTATATTCCCCTTATTTTATCAGTTAGTGTGACTGCATATCAATCCTTGTATACATTGATTTAACTGTCCTTGGATATGCTAGAAGCATGTGAGTGGAATGATGAAGAGTGTGTTGTGTCCTAGCCATTTTTTCTTGTGTTTGACTATCACTTGATCACAGCACCATTTACATTTGGTTGATCTTGTACATTAAAACAATTCAACTAGTTTAAATGAAAAAACAGGAATATAGGAATTGCCAGACTGAATCAGACCTAAGATCCATCTAGTTCAGTTTCCTGTTACTGACAGTGGCCAGAACCAGATGGTTCAGAAAAAGGTGCAAGAACCCTGCAGTAGGTAGTGGCAGTGGGCTGTTTTGGGGTAACCTGCCTCCACAAATTGGCCTCACCTAATAGTTAGGGATTGGCTTAAGCCCTGAAGACCAATGTTTAATATCCCTTCCAGATATTTGTTGGCATTCATTATAACAATGCTGGATATTTTTTATGTCCGTACAAGTGGCAAGTTCCTTTTTGAATCTTACGCTTTTGGCCTCAATGACTTCCTGTAGCAATGAGTTCCACAGTTTAATTACATATTGTGTAAAAAAAAAGTGTTTTGTTTTATCAGTTTTGAATTCCCACTTTTAATTTAATTGAATGTCCCTATGCTCTTGTGTAATGAGACAAGGAGAACAGAAGTTCCCAATCTCCCTTCTCTGTACCATTCAGTAATTTACACTCGTATCATGTCCCTTCTTATTTGTCTCTTTTCTAAGGTGTTTTTTTTTTTTTTTAAATATAAGTAAATTATGTTAGCCAATTCTCCTTTGCTCAAAGAATTCCAAATTACACATTATTTTTAGAATAGGTAAGATCAGTGTAGCAATGTAGTTGCTGCTTGTTACAAACTGCTGGGTAACACAGTAGCATTTAAAGAAATATTCACATTGTTTGCTGCGGTGCTGTCAGATTTTGCTAGCCAAGGGTTTGATCATGATAACATTTAGGAGCTGCCCTGATTAGGGAATGGTGAGGAGCACAGTGCAGAGAAAGTATCCAGGCCACACCATCTTTTAGGCCATGGGTGGTCAGGGCCTGAATCTCCTCTTATTTCTAACCCCTTTAAAATGGTGCATGTTTTTTGTGGGGGCGCAGAGGGGGAGCAGGAACTCTGATTGTCCCTAGCTCTTTTCCTTTTATTCCCTCCCCCTCCCGGCCCCCAACACACACACTCCCTTAGTCAAACCAAAGCAGTAGAGGTTCTAGGCTCTGTGTTGCTGAAGGTATCACATTTTCAGTAAGATGTAAAACTAGTGTCCTGTGGTCATTACAAGCTCCATGACACTTTTCTCAAGAATAGAAATGTTAATTCTGGTGTCCTGACCAAATTCTAGCTTAAATGGCTGTGTTCTGTTTACAGAGCCACACTTTCCCTGCAATTTCAACTCAGTAAAGCATTCTTGTCCAGCTTTACTGTAGTGTTGTTATTTAACAGCACCGTGATGAGAATTAATTAATGTTTGTAAAGTGCTTTGAAATTCTAAGATGAAAGGTGCTTGTGACAGTCTTTAATCTGACAATAAATCCTATTACATATAGAAATAAAACGATGAGGGAATTATAAAAAAGATTTAGCCCTGCCTGTTTAAATTCAGACTGACCTGATTTCAGACTGACATGTCCAGGTAGGGCAATAAGAATGCCAAACCGTGGTCATTGGGTTAGAATAAAGAATAGATAGCTCACAGTGGGGAGAGATGCAAATAGGATCTGAGAAACAACTATTTGTGTGGACATGCCTTCAAAAGAAATGTAATAAATTCTAAAAGGTTTACAGGAAAAAGAGGAACTCCAGTGTTGTTTATTCAAATCAGTGAATAAAATCCTAAATGACTTTGTACAAGCTTACAATGAACTTGGCAAAATAGATGGACTGGAATACTCAATTTCTATAGAAACACTGATATTCATTTTTGTGGCATGTGTTTGGTATGAGAATAAGACATCAGAGATATCTGAAAATTATAGCATTGCAGTAGGGTTGCTAGCTCGTGGGATTTTTCCATGAGTCTTCTGATGTTTGTATTAATTGAAGCCCAGCTCCTGGAGCAATATGAGTACATGAGAATCTCAGCTTTTATTTTTGTTTTAAAAAGTAAGTTTCTAGCCTTTGCTGTTGTAGAGGAAAGCTTGATAACATTAATCCTGAAGGCTCAAAAACCAGGCAAATAAGAATATTTTTAAATATCTCTGCTCTGTGAAACATCTATGCTGTTTAAACCAATGTACTCATTTTGGGGGCTGGACTCTTGATTTTTTTTAATGCTTGAGGTTAGCAATACAGAGAATGACACCTATCTAGAGATTCAATACTTGGTTTCAAACATGCTGCACAGAGAAACAGAAGGGGGAAAAAACCACAAGCTCAGGGAATGAGAATGCATTGCCTAGAAAGAAATTATTTTGCTTCTTAGCTCCAATCTAAATAATTATAACAATCTAGAAGCCTGATCCAAAGCCCATTGAAGTCAATGGAAGTTTTCATATTGACTTCAGCAGGCTTTGAATCAGAACCTGTATGAGCTTTTGCAGAATTTAGGACTAGATATGATTTGCATACAATTTATTTTGTTTTAATCTGATTTTGCCTGGCTATTCTAAATAAATCTTATTTTGCTACAACCTGTGTAGTTTTAGACTGTTTGGGAACTTATTGAAACCATCCAAGTTTAAAAATAATATTAAAGGATGTAGGGAAGGAAAAGTACCTTGAAACCAGCAGCGGCTCTGTTTTTTGCCTCCCCAAGCACGGCAGTCAGGCGGCTTTTGGCGGTGCGCCTGCGGGAGGTCCGCTGGTCATGCAGATTCAGTGGCATGCCTGTGGGAGGCTCGCCGGTGCCGCGCCTTCAGCGTCCCCGCCGCCGAATTGCTACCGAAGCCACGGGACCAGCGGACCTCCCGGAGGCATGCCGCCGAATGCAGCCAGACTGCCGCCCTCACAGTGACCGGCAGGCCACCCCCCCCGCAGCTTGCCACCCAGTCATGCGCTTGCTGCGCTGGTGCCTGGAGCCATCCCTGCTTGAAACTTACCTCATTTGGGATTCCCAATACAAAGGGCACTGACTAAGCAGTCCTCTTCTCTAAGGTGGGTTGCAGTCAAGCATTTCCCATACGTCTGAAAGCCTACAGCCCTGACACCTATGGATGAGAAACACGTTTAAGGAGCAAAATTGACATTGCTATAGAAAAGCAAAGTATGCTTTGTGTAGCTTAAATGCTGCAAGTCATTTTTTTTTTAAATCACATTTGAGAAAGCCTGAAAAATGTTGCATAGATAAATGAAAGTGGAATGTTTCTGGCAATGGTGTTGCAGATGTCTCACACCAATCAGGAGCTGCGTGATCATTCACTCCCTGTTACTGTTTGGAGATCAGGCCAATGTTGGGAAAGTAAAACACCTAGAGTGAAATTCTGCCCTTCCAGGAGTCAGGGAGAGTTTTGCCATTGGCTTCAATAGGGCCAGAATTTCACCTCTGATTTTCAGGAGTGGAAAGGGAAAAGCATAATCTGTTTTGTTCTTGAAACATCTTTCATTCTTTTCCTCCTTCTCTGCCTCCTTCCCTGAGAAACACTTTGTGTCCTAGCCCTCGGGTGGAGAAAAAAATGTTGGGGAAGAAGGAGAACTAAGTAGGTGAATATAAAGGACAAATGGTAATTGAAGAATGAAAGGGTGTAAAATAGTCCACCCACCCTCAATACCTGCGGAAACCCACTACACAAAAGTCACGTGTATGAATGCTCTATTGGCTGCATTGTGTTTTCAGTCACTCATAACTTTCTGACTCTCAATATTCAGGCAGCAGTTGCCAAATGTCTATGTCAAAGATGCAATTTTTAGTTTTGTATTTTGGAGGAGTCCTTGTAGTGACTTTTGAAGGTGTGTCAATGGAGTAGCTGCATTTCAGCTCATATTTGCCTCCTGCAAAACTAAGATTATAGACAAAATAATCTGTTATATTTGGGAGGGGAAATATGTGATCATGTAATTAAAGAATGTATCATAATGCATATGCACCAGGAGCCAGGGCATTGGATATATAGGCATCCATTTGTTTAGCATATCTTTACTTCTAAGTGCTGCTCTGTATAGTCTTCATGTTCACTTAACATAGTTTTTGTGATAGTTATATAATATTGAGTATTTTTCTAAATCTATTTTCCAGTAATCATTACTTACTGAATGGAAGATTAAGAGCAGAAGATGCTCAAGTGGGGAATTAATGTAGGTCAGTGTGTTTCACGTCAGCAAAGTATGTAAGCATAATAGAAGCTTTGAATCCTTTGTGCATTTTTAATTCTTGGATCTCTTGGGGAAACTTTTTTTACCGCTTTCACTGAATATCTGTCCGTCTGTCCCAGCTCTTAACTAAGAATTTCTAAATGTATCAACAACCCAAAGTTCCTCCTTGCTTGGAATCTCCAGTTTAAGAGGAGGCTGAAGATCCAGTATTATTTGTGTAATATAAAATATGATTGAAAGCAACTCAGCCCTTTCCACATTGCTTCCTTTTAATTCAATAGGCCTCGTTCTCATTTACACTAGGCCCCTGTATACCTCTCTGCAATGTAAGGGAGGTGTACAGTGGGTCTAAATATAAATGATGTCAAGCAGGGCCTATGTCATTCTTCTGAGTCCACCAGCTTCGTTTCAATTTTCTGAATGACCTTGGGCAGTTGTAAAAATTGACCTGAGGTCACAAAACTCATAACAGGTTAAATCATGTCAGGTACAAATTTACAGTGAGTCTATGGCATTGGGTCCAGTGGGCTTGAGCTGAACTGTGACAGTGATCCCAGAGGTGAAAGGTTTTGAATGTTACTAACATTTAGCACTGTGGTGCTGATTTAACGCTCTAATCTATGGCATACCATTCAGAACAGCTACGCCTATGTACCAAAAAAACTGCAGATGCCAACACCACAAAGAAAACCCTTGCCTAAACACCAGCTGTGGACATGCTTCCCTCTGTGGCTGTGACCACAATGGGATATAACCCATGCTAGTTACAGTTGTGTTTTTAAAATGTTGTTGTTAGCAAATGGTTCTAGCAAAGTTTTATTCACTAATGTGGAGCAGGACTTTTCGAGAACTGGGGCATCAGAGGTGAGAGGAATTTCTTCGCATATTCCTATAGATGGGAAAATTAAAAATGTTGGAAGAGAATCATATTCTCACGGCACAGACCCCAACTTCCTCTATCCTGTTCCCTTTCTCTACTCTTCTCCCACACATTCCTGTCTTTTCTCTTCCGCTCTTTTCTTTTTTCCTTTCTCTCTTCTTCCCCCTTTCCAGTCCTCTTCTCCCTTCCCTTTCTTCAGTTCTCTGCTTCTTGGGCATGAGTCTTCCCTCTGCAGTGCTTGGAAAGCCAGGAGGCCTTCTGGAGCTGCTGACACAGACAAAATGCTCTGATTTTTAGAGCTTTTCCCTCCTGCTGTCTGATTGTTCCACTGGGGCTGGGGAATGAATAAAGAAGCAAGAGGGGTGGGGAAAGCTACCAAACTCTGCTCTTATAACAGCAAGTTCCTGTTACTGTAATCCATGTACCATTAATATATAGGTATTTGTAAGGCCTTGGCTACACTTACCAGCTAGTTCGACGGCTGGAAATCGAAGTTCTGAGTTCGACTTATCGCGTCTAGTCTGGACGCGATAAGTCGAACCCGGAAGTGCTTGCCGTCGACTGCGGTACTCCAGCTCGGCGAGAGGAGTACCGCGGAGTCGACGGGGGAGCCTGCCTGCCGCGTGTGGACCAAGGTAAGTTCGAACTAAGGTACTTCGACTTCAGCTACGTTATTCACGTAGCTGAAGTTGCGTACCTTAGTTCGAATTGGGGGGGGTAGTGTAGACCAAGCCTAAGATAGCTTGGGCTTCCCAGTGGCTGCTGCTTAGTGCTCTACACTACTGCATGGAAGAGGTTAAAACCACATTGATGTCAATGGCAAAACTCATTCTTTGTGTCTCACTCCCCAGGCTGGCCGCACTGCCCAGGCAGACTTAGCTCTTGGGAGAGGGAGGAAGGAATCACATTGCTCCTTAGTGCCTCTCCTGTTGATTAAGAAATGGTTTTGACAATGCTGTGAGGGGCTGGGTGGATGGTGGCTATGATGTAGGATGCAAGTGTATTCCCTAGGGCACTATGCTGTGTTCCTCTAGGGCAGTTTCACAGGTTTCCCTGAAAGGTTTGAAACATGCCTTTACATTGAAACTGATACATACAATGAAAAACATTCACATACCTGATAAGCTGTAATTTAGTTAATAACATATACAAGAAGTAAATCATCATGCACTCTGCAGCTAATGCTTTCTCAGCAAAGACAGGACTCATGCCTATATCTGACATTTCTTTTTCCCCACTGTCACACTTAGTGACTCTTCATTCAAAGCACTCTTGCTTCTGATATCGAGCATGTCAAATGCTTCCTGAGGGGTTCAGTGATACCTAGGTTACTTCAGCAAACTGACTTGCTAGAGGAGATTGGGTCACTGTGAAAAGGTCTCTCTTTGGAGTCCTTGGGCCAAATTCATCCTTCGTATAACACCCATTGTAGTCACAACCAAAGATGAATTTGCCCCCTTCTGTTTTTATCAAGTTCCTTTAGATGGCATTTGGCATTATGAAGACTCTTTCCCAATGCCCATTTCACTGAGGAATTATCCACAGTCGAGATGGGCTGTGGTAGGCAGCACTCTCAGGATTGGAAAGCAGTGCTCAGGGTTTAGAAACTTTGGTAAGAAAACAGTCAATGCTGATAGGAAAAGCCTACAAGTAGGAAGTATAGCTGCTTCTTTAAAAGGAACCTCCATGGGCTTCTTGAAATGGGACAAACGGTGTCTTATCCATCTCATGTGTCTGTAAAAATATGTGAATGTTAGAGTAGAAACTGTAAGTATGAAGAAGGGCAGCTTTAATTACCAGCTGGTAGAAAACATAAAAGGAAAATACAGATTTTTCTTCTTCAGAGTTTTCCTCAGTAGTGGCACTTGTTGGAAGATTATGCTTGTGTTGTCCTCCAGGTCTGTATTAGCTATTAGGGAAGATTGTAAGACATTTGGAAGGAGCAAGGTTATCAGTTCTGTCTCCTTTTATCAAACTAGATTCTACAGTCTCCCCGGCCTCCTCAAGTCTGATTAAGGTAGGGATCTGGGTGAAAGCAAATTGGTTATGACTCACCCAGACAAGATGAGTGTATTAATATTTGGAGGAATGCATTTAGAAGAATAAGCAGAAGTGGTGTCTGCATCATTGATTGGCCTGCTTTTTCCCATAATGCTGTGCAGCATTAAAGGAGTATTGTGTCCATTGTTCCTCCTGGTGTATTCGGTAGCAGTAGTGGCCTATCATGCCTTTCCTCTACCGCTCACCAGAAGCCTGTGATCATTTCTCACTAATATGGACGTTAGTCATCCACATCTTTATCCCCTCCGTGCTAGACTAAAGTAATGTGGTGTTCCTATACCTGCTCTTGAAGACTGTCAAGAAGCTCCAACTGGTGCATAATGCAATTTCCTGCCTCCGTAATGGGGCGCTTCTTTGTGATAACATAGTGTCTGCCCTCCAGTCTCTGCTTTGATACTTCTGGCCACTTCGGAGTTCAAGGGGAAGAGATATCAGTGGTAATTCTTAGCCCCTGAAAGATCTGTTTCCTGTTACCTGAAGATGACCTCTAACCATCACCAGTTCTGGCCAGTAAGCACTTGATGCCAGTTCCTGGGACTGAACTCATCAGGACTGACTGCAAGGTGTTCTCACCCAAAGGTCCCTTCTTTTGGAGTGTGACAAACTGATCCCTGTGATGGATTTCCCCTCTCACAGAATTTTGAATGGATTTACAGCAGTGTAACAGAGCGCAAAATTTGTCCCTGAATATCTAAATCAATGTGTGTTTAGTATGGCCTGTACTGGTATCTGAGGCCCCAAGAGTTCAGCATCAAACTTTTGTTCTGTACAAGCCACTGCGTGGGCCAGTATTTTAACCTTCTGCTGTTCAAACTCTGGGCCTGATTCCCCCTGTCTTACGCCTTAGGGAGTCGTTCTCGCCAGTGCAAAGTGGGTGTAAAATACTAACAAACCTGCGTGGCAACATTTTATTGTACACTTGTTTTGTACAGCTGTGCAGGTCTACTCCAGGGAAAGGCAATAAGAAAATAGATTCTATTCAGCTTAAAACCCTATCACTGCCTCTGGAATTCTACATATAGCTTCTACTGTCCATAGATGTGACCAGGTTGACCCTCTTTTTCTTGGCCCATATTATCTTCCCTCATTTTTATGCCAAGTTACATCTGAATGACTGCAGGATGGGTTTTTTCATATGAGTTAATCTGCTCCTCACATGATGTAATTTAGAGGGTTAATGACTACCATACAGCAACTGGAGGTAAAGCCACTGTAGGTGTTTAGCCAAACGTGGTGTTAATTGAAGGAGAATTAGCTGTCGGAGGCCTGTATCCTGAGAAAGGGAAAACGGTTAGTAAGCAAGAGATTTAGACCGAGCTGGATGAGCAACCGTCTCAAAGGGGCAATTAAGAAAAAACAGAAAGTGTACAAAGAGTGGAAGAGGGGAGGGATCAGTAAGGAAACTTACCTTATTGAAGTCAGAGAATGTAGAGATGGAGTGAGAAAGGCTAAAAGCCGTGTAGAGTTGGACCTTGCGAGAGGAATTAAAACCAATAGTAAGAGGTTTTATAGCCATATAAATAGGAAGAAAACAAAGAAAGAAGAAGTTGGACCGCTGAAGACTATAGCTGGAGTGGAGATTAAGGATAATCTAGGCATGGCACAATATCTAAATGAATATTTTGCATCGGTCTTCAATGAGGCCAATGAAGGGCTTAGGAATATTGGCAGCGTGACAGAGGGGGATACAGGAGGGAGGATTACCGTATCCGAGGTAGAAACCAAACTTGAACACCTTAACGGGACTAAGTCGGGTGGACCGGATGATCTTCATCCAAGAATATTGAAGGAACTGGCGCGAGAAATAGCAGGCCCCTTAGCGATAATTTTTAATGAATCTTTAAACTTGTGGGTTGGTACCGTTGGACTGGAGAATAGCTAAGGTGGTTCCTATTTTCAAGAAAGGGAAAAAAAATGACCCGGGTAACTACAGGCCTGTCAGTTTAACATCTGTAGTGTGCAAGGTCCTGGAGAAAATTTTGAAGGAGAAAGTAGTTAAGGACCTTGAGGTCAATGGCAATTGCGACAAATTACAACATGGTTTTACCAAAGGCAGATCGTGCCAAACCAATCTGATCTCCTTCTTTGAGAAAGTAAGAGACTTATTAGATAAGGGAAATGCAGTGGACCTAATATACCTCAATTTTAGTAAAGCGTTTGATACGGTACCGCACGAGCAATTATTGGTTAAATTGGAAAAGATGGGGATCGATATGAAAATCCAGAGGTGGATAAGGAACTGGTTAATGGGGAGACTGCAGCGGGTCGTACTGAAAGGTGAACTGTCAGGTTGGAGGGAGGTCACCAGTGGAGTTCCTCAAGGTTTGGTTTGGGGTCCGATTTTATTTAATCTATTTATTACTGACCTCGGAACCAATTGTAGGAGTGGGCTGATAAAGTTTGCGGATGACACAAAGTTGGGAGGTATTGCCAATTTGGAGGAGGATCGGGATATTCTGCAGGGAGACTTGAATGACCTTGTAAATTGGAGTAACAGAAATAGGATGAAATTTAATAGTGAAAAGTGTAAGGTGATGCATTTAGGGATGACTAACAAGAAATTTAGTTACAAGCTGGGGATGCATCGGTTGGAAGTAATGGAGGAGGAGAAAGACCTCGGAGTCCTGGTAGACCGCAGGATGACTATGAGTCGACAATGTGACATGGCAGTGAAAAAAGCCAATGCGGTCTTGGGATGCATTAGGCGAGGTATATCTAGTAGGGATAAGGAGGTGCTGCTTCCGTTGTACAAGGCACTGGTGAGACCTCATTTGGAATACTGTGTGCAGTTCTGGTCTCCCATGTTTAAAAAAGATGAACTCAAACTGGAATGGGTACAGAGAAGGGCCACTAGGATGATCAGAGGAATGGAAAACCTGTCGTATGAAAGGAGACTCGAGGAGCTCGGTTTGTTTAGCCTAACCAAAAGAAGGCTGAGGGGGGATATGATTGCTCTCTTTAAATATATCAGAGGAATAAATACCAGGGAGGGAGAGGAATTATTTCAGCTCAGTACTAATGTGGACATGAGAACGAATGGATATAAACTGGCCGTGGGGAAGTTTAGGCTTGAAATTAGACGAAGGTTTCTAACCGTCAGAGGGGTGAAACATTGGAACAGCCTTCCGAGGGAAACGGTGGGGGCGAAGGACCTGTCTGGCTTTAAGATTAAGCTAGATAAGTTTATGGAGGGAATGGTTTAATGGGATAACATGATTTTAGTCAAATAAACAGCGTGCCATCGCTGGTAAATAGTATCAATGGCCATGAGGGTCTGGCTGGAGAAACTTGCCTACATGCTCGGGGTTCTACTGATCGCCATATTTGGGGTCGGGAAGGAATTTTCCTCCAGGGTAGATTGGCAGAGGCCCTGGAGGTTTTTCGCCTTCCTCCGCAGCATGGGGCAGGGGTCGCTAGCTGGAGGATTCTCTGCTACTTGAAGTCTTTAAACCACAGGATTTGGGGACTTCAACAGCAGAGTCAAGGGAAAGGGGTTGGGACGGCTTTTGTGGCCTGCATCATGCGAGGGGTCAGACTAGATGATCATAATGGTCCCTTCTGACCTTAAAGTCTGAGTCTATGAGAATGGGGTTGGTGGGTAAGTCACTGGGTTGAGTCTCAGAAGACCTGCTTTCTGTATGGCCTTGAGCAAGTCAGATGGCTAATTTGTCATAGCCCTTAGTTGGCCGCACAGGAGACTAAGGGGGCATTAGATCCCTTTCACATCTCTGCTCAGTTTGCAACTGGCTGTGGGAAGGGGAGGCAGCAGGGAATGGAAGGAGCCGGGTCTCCTCCCTCCCCTTGCACTTGCCAGCCATGCCACGCTGGACAGGTGCACAATGAAGAGTAAACAGCTCCATGGACCATCACAATCTAGCCATTAATCTATGAGAAAAAGGGATAATAATTCTTCAATACTGCCTAGTAGTTTTGAGAGGATACATTCATTTATATATGTGAAGTGCTCAGAGACTATGGTGCTGAGTGCCAGAGAAAATCCTATGAATAAAATAATAAATAAATTAGTCATCAGATAGATGCAAATATGGGTTAGAGAGGATATAGAAGGAGGATGTGTTGTGGCCAAATGGACAGTGTGTGACTTTGAGCGCTGTAACTTTTTTCTTTTCTTATCTTGTCTTTGTCACACCTGAAGTCACAAGACTCTGTTAGTGATGTCATAATCATCTCCACAGCAAAAAATTGTGGTATCGCCCTGGATTGTAACATTAAGTGGCAGATAAATTGCAGAACCTCCTAATAAACCAAAATCCCCTTTTCATGTAAACATCGCCAGTAATAACAATTAAAAACCAAATACACATACATAAACACCAGGGAGAGAAAAATATAGAAAGTATATAAATCTAGAAGTTGAATCCTTTTCTGTGTAGAATATCTTTCCAGGGTTTCCACAACACCTCAGCAGCACTTCAATGTAAATATCTACTCTACCTCTGAAGGCCAAGATAGTTAACTAATTTCAGCCAAAACAAGGAAAATATATTGCCACCTACCTGAATAGATCAGGGCATGTGAAAGCCCATTTCTGAACATAATGCAGTCACTTCGTAAAGTGGCCTGCAAAAAGTGGGAGGTCTGTCATAATCTGGGAGCAGCAACTTTGGTTAGACAGTGCTTAAAATGTGCCTTTCAGTGATCCAGCTTGATTAAAACAGTTAGTTTTTTGTTTTGGTTATTTTGGCATGGGTTTTGCTGAATATATGACCCTTTCCAACCCACCCTCCATACTGAGCACAGAATGCAGTTGAGACATAGCCTTCCCCAATGAATTGGTCAAACATTATTAGTTTACAGAGTCCTTCTCCCCATGTATTATGATCTTATTATTATCAGTAAGACAGCAGACTTAAAAATGACAATGCAAGTACTCAACTTAGATTTAAAACAAGAATGAGAAAATTGCAGCAGCAATAACAGAACCCACAAATGTCATGAAGAGGAATTTCTGACATTAGCTATAGCTAGACACTGGTTTAAATCAGAAGCTTTAAATGATCAAAAACAATTGACCCGAGAAGTTGCATTTACAGTCTATGAAGACAGTCTATGGAGACAGGCAGAATTATTGGCTGTGAGCAATTGCCCATTAGCCCTATCTTACCCTCCAGCTTTTTCAAACCATGGGCTTGATCCTCCTCTCATGGAAGTCAATGGCAAAACTCCCACTGACTTCAGCAACAGTGGGCACCATGTTAGCATATTCCCGAAGAATACGTTTTAATAAACAATTATTGATATTAAAGAGTTCTTGCTAAAACTGGTTGAAAACAGTGTGTAGATGTGGCCCAATGGCCTCTTTGCTTTATGGACCAGATGCTGCCCTGCATTAAGGCAGGTTTACACTGCATTCCTGATGTAAAGCTGCCCTTAAGCCAGGATAGTTAGCCCCAGGGGCCCTCTACTGTACAGTGGCATCCTTGGATAGCCTAGAGCTCCTACTTCCCTGCAACTGGGAAAGGGGATCCCTGTACATCGGTAGTCCTTGGATGACCTGTTGGGTTTGTCAGCAACTGGCACAAGATGGAGCATCCTTTGAAGTGTTCTGACTTGTGCTGGGAGACTGTCTCAGTGCAGAGTAGCCAGAATCGAGGAATCCGAAAGGTGGCTTAGAGCTTCCTTTGAATCCCTCGTTGCCAGCTACTCCAAGAGCTCCTTGTCCTAAGTGGAGGATCTGGTTTACAAATATAACTACTCCAGTGCACAGTTGTCTGGCGTGGTTAGGGCCATTCCTGGTCTAACACACTTTTTTTTTCTTGGTAGTGAGGATGGAACAATGTAATTATGAAACTGTGACAGGAAACTTTGCTAAAGCCTGTGTTACAAAATGGTGTTAGCAGTGGTAGGTCCCTTTAAAATTCTAAGGAATAACAAAATTTTATAAACACAATTATACATATATCATTTAAAAAATCTGCCTGCAACATTTTTCTAAACTATGGACCCTATCCAGCAAGCTTCTCTGCTGACCCCTGTGTGGAGCACCATTGACTTCATGGGGGTCTGTATAGGCACAAGGGTACACATGAATACAGTAGCTTGTACTATGTGGCAAGCACCTTTTTTGTATGTACCACAGAAAATAGTCCACTAGAAAGTTTGCTGCATATCCAGAAAACAGTGCATTTTTTTTAGAAACAATGAAGTGATCCACCCAGGAAGTACAACCACTGCCTTCTATGTGTTCATCGGTAGTCTCAGTACTTAATTTGTCCCAGGGCTTGCCAGAGCTGAGCCCCGGCACCTCTGGGCTTGGCAGTTCAGAGCCCCGGCTTCCTCATCAGTTATGAAAGTAAAAAAAATTGATTGAGCCCCGGCACCTATTTCATTACAAATTAAGCACTGGGTATTCTTGTGTATTTCTATATAATAATATATAGATTTCAGGTTTCAAAGAAGGAAGGAAAGATCAAGATCTGTGGTTAAAGATTTTTCTTAGTCTGCTGAAGTATGGTTGGAGTCTGTTAAGAGAACTGTGGACACCTTATAAAAAGCTGAACAGTTTATAGCTTGGAGGCAAAAGATGTTGAACTCCATGGGAAACATTACCTCAATTCTGTTTTAATTTAAAGTGGTGCCCATAATTTCCTGCTCTTAGCTGCTAGTTACGCTGAAATCCCATTCTTTCCTCCCAGGGTAGACTGAGAAATGTAAAATACTTTCATCTTGGAGACTGAGTTGTGCGTGCCTCTCTGTGCAGGCAACCATTTAATTCCCTGCTGTCGTGAACCAGTCAATCAGCTGTCTTCTACAGGACTTTAATGATGATGCTAAATAGCAATTGTGTCCTGTAATTAGGCTGGCTTTGAGGGTTCATAATTAGGCAGATATCTAGTCAAAGAATTAATAAAATTATAATGGTAAATTAGGGTTTGAGAAAGAGGAGGTTTTGGAAACAAAGATCTTCCCTCTTCTGAAAACGGAACTTACTTAAATAAAATCTGACACCAGAAGCAGCAGGCTCAGCCCTTTGGGGTGAGGGAAGGAGTGCCACATGTCAGTAAACAATATGTTCTTTCTCTGACTGAGCAGTGGCATTTGTGAGGGCTAGTCTTCCAAAGCTAGAAAGGTGATGTCTGCAACATAGAGCCTGGAGTGGGGTTGGGAATCAAAGCAAGGAAAAATTGTGAGTGTATGTGGTAATGGTCCTTCCGGGTGTTGAACTGGTTGTGGAGAACTACTAGAGAAGGAAACCTTACCTAATATAGAAGTTGGCCCTGTAGTATTTTGGATCGCCTAATGGAACAGTATTACAGTGCCAGCACAGCAGCTTAGCAAGCCAGCAGGATAAGTGGACTATGTTCCATTCAAGAGATGGATTAATTCCATTGACGGGTAACAGAGAAAGGTTTATAGCTGAATCATTGCCACTAATTAGGGATAGATTTTCAAAATGGCGCAGGGGATTATAGCCATAATACTTTCAATGACTTTGGGAGTCCTGAAGCAAACCCCCCCATACACACCCCATTTGCTTCTTTCAGAATTCACCCCTCAGTTCCCATGGCTCTAGCTTGACAGGTAAGGAAGAAAGAAAACATTTATCCAGTCCATCTTGTTTTCCAATAACATACCTTTAAAAAAAAAACGTGGAGGGGACAAAAGTATCAACCATTTGCAGGAGACCTACTAATAGGAAATTAACTCTGAAGAGTTAGCCACAAGCTGAAGTTTGAACTCATAGAGACTGAGGCTACGTCTACACTACGGGGGGGGGGGGAATCGATTTCAGATACGCAAATTCAGCTACGCGAATAGCATAGCTGAATTCGACGTATCTGATCCGACTTATTCCGCTGTGAGGACGGCGGCAAATCAACTGCCACGGCTCCCCCATCGATGGCGCTTACTCCTACATGGGCTGGTGGAGTACATGCGTCCCAACGAGACGTGATAAATCGATCCCCGAGAGATCAATTTTCTACTGCTGATCCGGGTGGGTAGTGAAGACCAGCCCTAAGTCTTCTTACTTTCTTTTATCCTGGAAAGACCTCTTCACACCTGGTCTCCACATGATACTGTGTACACTACTCTGTTAATTTCAAAAGTTCAGTGAAATTAGCAAGGGAAAAATAAAAGAAGGCAGAACAAATGGATTACGGGAGGGAAGTTAGGCAAGGAACTTTATTGATTCCTGTACACTTTATTGATTCCAACACAGCTCTGTTAAAATAACAGTAATGGTCTGACTTAGACTGATATCAGTAAAGAAATTCACAGTGAAGTCTGGCACTCTGCCTTTATCTCACTCTTCTGTGCCTGTGCATTGTCGGGCTTTCAAAACAGCCAGTGATTATCCATCCCAGATGAACTGTTAGATCCAAATAGAAACAGGTGAGCAGAAGACAAAGTGCCATCTCCAGCTCCTTCCTTTTCTGTGTCCATTTAATTCAGACTCTTAAGCTTAGCTTTATTTATTTCATTTTAAATTTGTGAGCCAATTTTATGCTCTTGAAAAGTGGAAAAAGATAGCACAAGCGGGAACCAAGCATAGTGCAGGCTGCCGTTGGGCAGGTTTCCCCCTTACCCAGCAGTACCAATAATACATTTCAGCCCTCACCTGTCATCACACATTTTATTTCTTGTTTTCTTTTGGAGACGTGTAAATTGGGATTGAGTTAAGACTACCAAATGCACTTTTTACTTGTGACAAAAATTAGGATTTGGGTGTGAAAATCAAGTTATTGTAATTGTCACTTTTGTAACTAGTTTTTGGCTCTTAAGGCACAGAACTGTTTTATAAAAAGAGTAAGCAGATCATAGATTTACTGTTGTAATTTCTTGTGCTATATTGAAGTTGAATACTTTGATTTAATCTTAAAACACTACTGCATAGCTTGAAACAGAGACTCCTGAAAATATGGGTCCAGAAATATTGAGCTATGTGACAGACCAATGTAAATGGTGACCACTATATGTAGCAGTCTTACTATATATACACAACAGACTATCTCCATCCAGACACTACAATTGTCAGAAGGAATCAAACTTGGAATCACCAAGTTTAACACCAAAACTACATCCCTCTTCCACTTGAGTTAAAACTGTTTCTTTAGCTGCATGTAACTAGGGGCCAAATATGTTTCTCTAGAGAGAGATGTATATTATACACGGATAAGCTATGCCATACAGTTTCCTTTAGAGTCATTATGGCCTGTGGTGTGAGTGTGTAGGAAAAATAGTATGCCATATTATTTTGTAGTTCTGGATGTATATGTATATATATAGATATAATCATGTTTCAAATAAATATTAATCCTACTGCATGCCAATGGGTCTTTTTAGAATTACTATGATGGCCACACAATATACAAAATATAGGCCATGTCTACACTACCGGCTAAATCGGCACTGTAGCGATCGATGCAGTCGTGTCGATTTAGTGGGTCTGGTGAAGACACGCTAAGTCAATGGGAGAGCGCTCTCCTGTAGATGTCTGTACTCCACCTCCTTGAGAGGCAGAAACTATGTCGATGGGAGAGCGTTTCCAGTTGACATAACGCGGTGTAGACACTGATGTAAGTCATCCTAGGTTACGTCGACTTCAGTTATGTAATTTACATGACTGAACTAGCGTAACTTAGATCGACTTACAGTGTTAGTGTAGACCAGCCCATACTAAAAGCAGTGTGGGAAATACTATAGGGAGATGCTGTTATCAGTGTGTGGGATGAAAATGGAAAACTTTTCTTCAGTTTACACTGCTAATACCATATTTCTAACCATGAGGGCCTATCCCACAAGGATCTGTAAAGAGGTATTTTAGAAAGCTTTTGAAGTCTGTAATTAGGAGCTCAGTTCAGTAGCCCTTTCTCAGACAATACTCCCATTGATGTACTTTTAATTTTTTTCTCAGTAAGAGCTGAAAGATTGGGCCCTAATGTGATAGACCAGGAGTTTACAGAATTTGGTTACATGGAAGAATAATATTAGGAAAGTATTTAATGTATTTTTAGCTTCATTGCATCTCCTAACTCCCATCTGCTCTCTTTCTCTCTCAGCTAGAATAATGGAGAACAAAAACTAAGGATTTGGCCCCTGACCTTTTAAAATTATTACTCTCTGCAGGCCATATCTATGCTATCTATTTAATCAAACTTCAATGCGCCCATCACTGTAGTTTCTAGCCATGTTGGATAAATTTTTCCAAAGTATTTAAGTCCCATTTTAAAAAGTGCTCCAGGGCCACATTTGCAAAGGTATTCAGACATCTAGTGGGGTTTTCAAAAGCACCAAGATACCTAATTCCCACTGATTAGAATGAGAATTAGGCACCTAGGCACTTTTGAAAATCCCTCTGGGTGCCTCGCTGCATCTTTAGGTGTCTACATACCTTTAAAAAATCTGGCCCTAAGTCATTAAGAAGCTTAGGTCCCATAGAAACTCAGTGGGACTTAGGCTCCTTGGAGCCAGATTTTTAGGGTATTTAGACATTTAGATTTAAAAATGTGGCCCTTAGTAACTTAGGCTCCTAAGTGACTTAGGTGCTTTTGAAAACTATTTCCTATATCTAAAATATTTCTCTAAGATAGAGTGAGCTGCAGGTGGCTATGGGACACATTTTTGGACTCATCAGGTTTTATTTGTCACTTTGAGACATCTTGATTTAAAACAATTGCCTTGAAAACCAGTTGCACAATTTGTCCATGTGCATACTTATGTATGGAGAAAATGACACACAGACCCAAAAGACTAGCCCACAAGCATTGCCTGCTGTAGCCGTTTGGGTCTGGTGAATCCGTATTAGGAATTTAACAGGATGGGGAGAAAAGGGATTGGCTTCTCACAAGAGTCATTCATGGATCTTTGTGAAGTGGTTTCCAGGCCACATCTGGATTTTATTCTCTACAGCTCAGTTGAGTTCAGAAACCAGATCTGAGAACTTTTGCAGCTGCTGTGGTTTAAATAGCCACTTACAATGTTGTCCAATAATATGCCCTTAAGAGGAAAATTCATAATTCATAAAATCCAGCAATATTTCCCATTGAATTGTGTATCCTCTAAATGAACTGACAGATCTGTGCAAATGCAAAACAGTATCACACACAATCATAAGCAAGAAATGTGGTTCCACCTCCATCTTCAATATATTCATAGCAGATTATTAATGTCTAAGTAGAACTACAGAGGCACCAGAGAGAATCTGGCCATAGAATCATAGAAATGTAGGGCTGGAAGGAACCTGGATAGGTCATCTAGTCCAGCCTCCTGTGCCGAGGCAGGATCAAGTACACCTAGACCATACCTGACAGATGTTTGTCCAAACTGTTCTTTAAAAACCTCCAATGATGGGGATTTCACAACCTCCCTTGGAAGCCTGTTCCACAGCTTCATTTCCCTTATAGTTAGAAAGTTTTTCCTTAGATCTAACCAAAATCTCTCTTGCTGCAGATTAAGCCCATTACTTCTTGTCCTACCTTCAGTGGACAAGGAGAACAATTCATCACAGTCCTCATTATAACAGCCGCTAACATATTGGAAAACTGGTATCAGGTCCTCCCGCCCCTCTCAGTTTTCTTTTCCCAAGACTGAACATACCCAGTTTTTTTAATCTTTCCTCATAGGTCAAATTTTGTAAACCTTTTATCATTTTTGTTGCTCTCCTCTGGACTCTCTCCAATTTGTCCACATCTTTACTAAAGTGTGGCCTGCAGAAATTGGACATAGAACTCCAGCTGAGGCCTCACCAGTGTCACGAAGAGTGGGACAATTACCTTTGTGTGTCTTACATACAACAGCCCTCTTAATACACCCCAGAATAATATTAACCTTTTTTACAATTGCATCATATTACTGACATCTTCAATTTGTGATCCACTATAACCCCAGATCCTTTTCAGCAGTACTACCAGCAGCTAGCCAGTTAATTCCCATTTTGTATTTTGCATTTAACTTTTCTTTCTTTATGCCATAGCAGTACGAAACAGTGAACCTGAGCCAAAGCAATGATTAAAAAATATTGTTAATGTTTTTTAACCTCAACATTTTGACTGACCTTGGAATGTTTTACTTATTGGTTTTCAGTTCCCGAGATGCCCAGTTTAGTCCTCTGAAAACATAACCTTCAGTCAGACAGAAATGCAAACAAGAAGAGCATGACTTGCCAAACAATTGAGAAAAGAGCACTTGTGTGCACAGCTATGTTTATGTAAGCAGCTAAATCAAGTCATGCTTTGGATTAGGTTTTTTCTCTCCATTCTCACTTCTTGAAAGATCTACTTAAAAAAAGAAGTATTCCTCCCACCTTCCTAGTACTTTTTTCAATGTATATCTATGTGATACTAAACAATTCATATCGGGTGGTATTTATCCCTTGTGCAGAGGCCAGCATGAAGACTATGAACACCTAAAGGCCACAAAATAGTCCTTTTATTGTCCCTACACAGAGGGGTGGATTTCACCCATTTAGAAAAAATGTTCAGGTTCATTTAAAATGTCTTGACAGATGAGAAGGTAAACTATATCAAAATGACTGTTATACCAAATCTCAGAAGTTTATATTGGGATAAACTATGGAGTATATAATTCATTTATATAGTACTACTGTTTCTTAGATATAATTTTCATATTGTTGCTCATTTAGTTCTGATAAGTGAGGGCCTGTTCCTGCAAACAATCACACATGTGAGTAGTTCTACTGAACTCATTGGGACTATTCATGCGAGTAATATTACTCTCATAAGTATGTGTTTGCAGACTGGGATCTAAATGTATCAGTGTGTGAATATACTGTATTTTCTGACCTTTTAAAAAAATCCTTGGACATCACAATTAATTTCTTTCTTTCATGACCCTGGAAAATATGAGATGATCAAAAGGAAATATTATGTTTATTGCATGTCTAACATGACCCAGTCTAGCAAAATACACCTCAGTGCAAATGCTTTTTTTTTTTCTATTGAAATTTTGTATTGGGAAATGACACATAGTGAATGGAGAAGTTGATAGTGATGAGTATAAGTCAGCAATTAGGAAATGCAGACAATTGATAAGGGAAGCTAAAGGTATCAGTGAAAAATCTGTGTCCAGAAAGATTATGGACAATAAGAAGAAAATATTTAAATATATCAGGAACAAACAAAATTCTAACAATGGTATGGGTCCAATACTAGATAAGGATGACAAAATTGTCTATCACAGGGTCCAGCAACCTTCGGCACTTGGCCCATCAGTGTAATCCACTGGCGGACCGCGAGACATTTTGTTTATGTTGACCGTCCATGTGCCGAAGGTTGCCGACCCCGGTCTATCATGATGCAGAGAAGGCAGAAGCATTAATTAAATATTTCTGTTCTGTATGTAGAAAGAAGCAGGATGATGTATTCATATTTTACAGAGATAATGAAATACCTTCATTCCACCAATAACTAGAGAGGATGTTAAGCAGCAACTAAAAAAGTTAAACTTTTTAGAATTTGTGGGACCACATAACTTGCACACAAGAGTATTCAAAGAATTGTCTGAGAAGCTCTTGGAATCATTAATGTTAATTTTTAACAAATCTTGGAACACTGGGGAAGTTCCAGATGATTGTGGGGGGAAGCCTAATGTTGTGCCTATATTTGAGGGACTATTAGATAAGTCAAATAACTATTGGCTGGTTTGTCTGACACTGATCCTGGGAAGACTGTTATGGGATGCAATGAGTAAAGAATTAAAGGAAGATGTCATAATTAATGCAAATAAAAATGGTTTCATGAAAATAAGATCTTGTCAAACAAGCTTGGCATCATTTTTGATGAGACTACGTCTTTGGTTGACAAAGGTAACTCTAATATACTTAGTCAAATATACTTGTCCTAATATACTTAGTCAAATGCATGACAGAAGTCTTAGTCCCACATGATATTTGATAAGAAAAAAAAAGGACTATCCAAAATCAATGTAGCCTATCTTTAATGGATTTAAAAACTGGTGTAACTGATAGATATGTAAAAGTAATTGTAAATGGGTAATTGTCATCCAGTGGAGGTGTTTCTAGTAGGGTCCCTCAGGGATGTATTCTCAGCCCTGTATTATTCAATATCTTTATCGGTGATGTGGAAGAAAATATAAAATCAATTTAAATTTGCAGCTGACACAAAAATTGGTGAAATGCTAAATAATGATTGGGACAAGTCAGTTACATAGACCAACTTAGATCACTTGGTAAGATGCACTCCTTCAAACAGCATGAGTTGTAACACAGATAAATGGAAGGCCATACATCAAAGAAAATAAAAGGGAAATGGTAACCTAGAATGTAGTGACACTGGAAAGGACTTAGCAGTCACACTAGATAACCAGCCCAAACATGAGCTCCCAATGCAATGTGGTAGGATCATCAAGTAGAAGTAGGGTGGGGTATCACAGCATTAGCGAGACCATTTACTGGAATAATGTGTCCAGTTCTAGTACTGATATATCAGGAAGGATGTTGAAAAATTGGAAAGCATTCAGAAAAGGGCTACAAGAAAGATGTGGTTTGGAAAACATGCATGATAGTGAGAGAGTTAAAAGTTTCCATTTATCCAAGAGAAGGTTAAAAATATGGTCAGCAAGTATTTTCATGGGGAAGATATTTCTGATAGTCAGTTCTTTAATCTAGTAGAAAATGGCATAATAAAAGCCTGGGTTTGGAAGCTGAAGCTAGACAAATTCAAACTAGAAATAAGATGCAAACTTTTAAAAGTGAGTGTAACTAAGCAATGGAACACCTTACCTAGGGATGTGATGGATTCTTCACCACTTGAGATGTCTAAATCAAGTCTGGATGTCTTTCTAAAAGATATGCTAGAGTTCAGATAGAAGTTATGGGCTACATGCAGAAATTACTGAGTACGGTTAGAATCATAGAATCATAGAATATCAGGGTTGGAAGGGACCTCAAGAGGTCATCGAGTCCAACCCCCTGCTCAAAGCAGGACCAATTCCCAACTAAATCATCCCAGCCAGGGCTTTGTCAAGCTGGGCCTTAAAAACCTCCAAGAAAGGAGACTCCACCACCTCCCTCGATTCTAAGGCCTGTGTTGTTCAAGAGATTAGACTAGATTATTATAATGGTCCCTTCTAGCCTTAAAATCTATGACTCACTTCTCTCCGATTCCCGGTATGTCTCTGGAGGAAGGTGAAGGAGCTAGATGGTGTGTGGAACATGCTCCTGCCACTGAATTGAATACCATTCTGAGGGCTGAAGCCATTTAAGGGGGAGTAGATACCATTCTGAAGATCAAAGGAGAAGTGGCCCGGTGGCCCAACCTGCTAGCAGCTCCACTTCCAGTGGGCCATCCTGCTAGCAGCTCAACTCCACTATCTGCTCTACTTGTTTGTCAGTGGGCCCACGTCTCCCAGTTTTTTCAGCTCATATTTAAAGACCTCCAGTCAGCAGATTGATTCCCCATGAGAATATCTTCCTCCTGTGCTTTCCATAGCTTGATCCAGAAAGAGATGGTAAAGGATTTATTTTCTTTGCTGTGACAATGTCCCAGTTTTTAGCACCAGCTGGCAAACTACTCTGTTGTGCCCTGAGCATAAAGTCAGCAACAGAGCAATTCCCTTCTCACTTGCCACTGACACACTTCAAGCAAATACAATCTTTTAAAATTAAAACAGGAACAGTTCAGATTCGTGAAGAAAAACCCACTATTGTCTAAAATGTATAGATGGGGTTGAGAAGGAGAGAGTTATTCCCACATTCAAATCAGCGGTGTGCAAGAAACATGCTGATCCTGGCCAAAAGTCAAGCCCAACAGGGCCCACTTTTTAAAGATTCTGTCTATTAAACAAGCTCAAATGATCATATACTGTAGCTCTTGCTTCTTCAGACTTCCCGTGTACATTTGTCACTGCAATATTTCATAATTGCTACTTTTTTCATGAGATTAATACTCATGTTTTATGTAACCCGTAAATGTAAATACAGGTTCCTGGCAGTCAGCTGGAGAGTCACTAGAATAACTGAACTACAGAGATTTACATTTCATTTTGTTGAGCTCAGAATTTGCTATTAAAGTGAGGGGCAACATAACCATCCTTATGAGCTGCATTCATTTTTTGTTTAATAAGCAATTACTGTTTACAGATATTCCACTGAGGAAGTACTCTTTCTATTAACACAAAACACATATAAGATTACAGTAATTTTTCCATAGTTTTTCATTTCCGTGAAAAGGAGCTCCCTTGTGGCTGGTTTCGTACTTTACTGGTAAAAATTTTTTTAGTTTCCTAATGAAGGCATGTAATTGATTCTCAGTTGATGACGACAGCAGGAATAACAGTTATTAAGTCAGTTTTCTGTTCAAGAATCATTGGAGACAGCTATCTCACCATTTTCCTTCTTCCAGCAG
The DNA here is from genome assembly GCF_013100865.1 of Trachemys scripta elegans. Lineage (NCBI taxonomy): Eukaryota > Metazoa > Chordata > Testudines > Emydidae > Trachemys > Trachemys scripta. The sequence goes on from NC_048299.1 coordinate 92,256,857, forward strand.
ATTTTTAAAAGCATCACCAGTGAAGATCCGGTCCAGGGTCAAGGAAGTCGGCGACTAATCAGTTTTTCACTCTCAGGTATGTCTTTGCTTGAATGCATAAAGCTATGAGACCAGAGGGTAGGACTGGAGATTTATAAACCATGAAACAACCCCAGTAGACCGTTTAGACTTAGCTTTGAAATTTTGAGGGCCAAAGGTTTAAAGAAGAGAGGCACAGGTTCACCTGAAAAACATGCATACAGGTGTACCTGTAATTGAAAGCAATTTTACGTCTGTAAAGTGCGGGTAATAATACTGATCTCCTTTGTAAAGCTGATTGAGAGATAAAAAATGCTAAATAAGAGTGAAGTATTATTATGAATTGCATGTGCAAAAGGGCAGTAAGGTGTCCAGCTATCCATTTGTACTTGCAGTTACTTAAACTTACATGCATAATTGTGGCAACTGCCTATACAGGCCCCAGTTCAGGAAAGCATCCCTTTTCATGATAGCACGTACCCACGTGATTAACTTTATGCTTATCTTTAAAGTCTGTTGAAGTCAATGGGACTTCAGCACATCCTTAACTTTAAGCACATGTTTCAGCGCTTCTCTGAATCGGGCCCACGGATGTGCGTAAACAGGAGCTTGTGCATGCTTGTCCTTTGAGCTCACAGAGGCTTCTACTTTTCTAAATTTGCCCTTAGATATTAGTACGCCTTCACCTTGACTATCATTCCAGTTTAAAAATTATTATTAGTGAAGTGTTGTGGTAGTTTCTAAGAATCCCAGTCATGGACCAGTACCCCATTGTGCTAGGTGCTGTACAAATCCAGAACAAAAAGACAGCCCCTGCCCCAAAAAGCTTGCAGTCTAAGTAAAACTATAAAGAAAACAAAACAGGACTCTACATTTTAGAGGAATTAAGTAATGTAAGTAGATAAATAAAAAAAAAATACCATAAAACTAACATCTTCGAGCCAAATCCCAGAAACTGCCATACTGGATCAGCCCATCTAGCCCAACGTATCCTGTCTGCTGCAGTAGATAGTACTAGATGCTTCAGAGAAACCTTATAGTGTACATTTATGGACTACCTTACCACAGGGAAAGATTCTTCCTAATCCCATGTAGTTTGTGGTTTATATGTCCCTTATTTTGTATCCTATCTGGGTAGATTTTAAATGTTTATCCAATCTATGAACATTTACTCAGGCTAACTTTCATTTAAGTCAGTGAGAGTTTGCCTGAGAAAGTACTGAATAAAAACTGAATAATAATCATTGAGTTCAGCGGAAGTTAGCCTGACCAAATGTTCCCAGATAGGATAAACACTTATAACAGATACAAACTCTCATGTTTCAGGACATTAGAAATGGGAGTTTGAGTTATTTCAGTGGGAATTTTTCTCAGTATTCACTTATTTAGGGGATCAAAATTTGGTCCGGTGAGAGGTTACCTCAAGCCTTAACTGTTCAACAATAACACCAACAGTTATGGCTTTTGTGGCTTTTTAATCTTTTATGTGATTATATTAGTATAATTATTGAATGTTTTAAAATTTTAAAAGAAATATTAGGGGCCTATTTAATTAGACGTAATATAATCTATTTTAAAACTCCATAGCAACATCTCTAATTAGCTTTCAAAATAAAATAAACATGACTTTTCCACCTCTCTGAGAGGAATGTCACACTTCAGATTATAGACAGCTGTAAGTGTCTGAGTTCTTTGTCATGTTGGCTGCAGAAAGACGACATGCACTCAGGTTCTCATAATGAAACAGCCACTTCATTAGACGGCAGTTCATGGTCCAGTGACAGCATAACATATTTGCTGAAGGCACTTTGGCCTATTCTGCTGGTTGATGGATAGATTTTACTGTCACGAGGTTTGTGTGAGATTCCACCTCTAGTTTTCCTTTCTTAATATCAGCCTATCACTCCTAGTTATAAGTCTGTGCATCACATTCAATAATTTTTCTCAAGCTTTAATCTTTGCACACTTTGATACTTATACACTGTTTACAGGGTTTTCTATGGCACCAATGACCATAATATTTAGCATCTCACAAACATTAATGAATTTATCCTCATAACCGCCTTGTGAGATAGAGAAGTATTATTACCCCATTTTACAGAGATTAAGGACCAGATACTCAGACGGTATAAATCAGCACAATTCATTGAAAATCAATAAAAATTGTTTAGACTCCTAAAACACTTAGGGCGCTTATGAAAATTTTAGCCAGAAGTGGCAAAATTGGCAGATGATACAAAATTACACAAGATAGTTAAGTCCAAAGCTGACTGCAAAGAGTTACAAAGGGATCTCACAAAACTGGGTGACTGGGCAACAAAATAGCAATTGAAATTCAGTGTTGATCAGAGCAAAGTAATGCACACACTGGAAAATATAATCCCAACTATACCTACAAAATGGTGGGCTCTAAACTAGCTGTTACCACTCAAGAAAGAGATCTTGGAGTCATTGTGGATAGTTCTCTGAACACATCCATTCAGTGTACAGCAGCAGTCAAAAAAGCTAACAATGTTAGGAACCATTATGAAAGGGATAGATAATAAGGTATAAAATATCAAAATTCCACTATATAAATCCATAGTACACCCACATCTTGAATACTGTGTGCCGCTCTGGTCTCCCCAGCTCAAACAAAATATATTAGAATTGGGAAAGTTTCAGAAAAGGGCAACAAAAATGATGAGGGTTATGGAACAGCTTCCATAAGAGGAGAGATTAATAAGACTGGGACTATTCATTTTAAAAAAGAGACATTTAATGGGGGATATGATAGAGGTCTATAGAACCATGAATGGTGTGGAGAAAGTGAACAAAGAAGTGTTATTTACCCCTTCATATAACACAAGAACCAGCGGGATGCAACCCCATGCTCTGGGTGTCCCTCAACCTCTGACTGCCAGAAGCTGGGAGTGGACGACAGGGGATGGATCACTTGTTATTTTCTCTGTTCTGTTCATTCTCTCTCAAGCATCTGACACTGGCCACTGTCATAAAACAGTATAGTAAACTAGATGGACCATTGGTCTGACCCAGTATGGCCATTACTAAGTTCTTATGTAATCAAATGCTTAATCAAAATCCACGTATACTACAGTTTGAGATTTTCAGAACAGTCTTTGTATGAGATTCGGGTGACCAATTTTAGTGGGAATTAGGTATCCAAATCCCTTAGGCACCTATGAAAAATCTCAGCCTATATTTACTATATTTCATTTATTCACTAATTTTGTAACACACACACACACCCCTCCCACCCCCAATCAAACTAAGCTGTTAGGATGTATTCTTTATAAACCCAAGCTGTTTACTGCTCAGGAGTCTATTACCTTTCCAGAGTTTCTGCTGGGATGGAAGTGATTTTCCATCACCTCCAAAACAGGGTTGTGCTTCCAAGGCACAGCCCAAGATTCATAGACTGTAAGGCCAGAAGGGACTGTTAAGTCATCTAGACTTCTGTATAACAGAGTCCAGAGAATTTCACTCAGGTACCCTGTGCTGAGCCCAATAACTTGTATTTGACTAAAACATGTTTTCCAGAAAGCCACACAGTCTTGATTTGAAGACCTCCAGAGATGGTAGTTTGTTCCAGTGGTTCATCAACTTCACTGTTAGAATATTCAGACTAATTGTTCCACTTTCTCTTGTATTTTTTTCTCACTGAAGACAATTAAAAAGTTCTGTCTTGCAGCCATTTCTGAATAATTAATTTATTCTCATTTCATTTATTAATAGACCTGCATTTTCATTAGTACTACTTCTGCCTCTTCCCCTATATAAATAAAAAGCTCTTCTAATTCTCCTTGGTGCCCTTGGCTATCATGAATTCATTTACCCCTCCCCCCCCTTTTTTTTTTTCTGTCCTTAATGTTTTCCCTGCAAGACTGCTATCACTGGATTCTTGTTTGCTTACCTCTCCACTTTTCTACTTTTTAAAATCTCAGGGTCTTTAAACGCCTCCTTGTGCAGCCACTCTGGCCAATTCTTATTTCATGGATTTTTGTTTTTTAAGAGGAACTGGAGTCTGTTCATAGATTCATAGATTTTGAGGCCAGATGGGACCATTATAACAATTTAGTCTGACCTCCTGCATAACACAGGCCATAGAGCCTGACCCAGTAGTTCTTGCATACCCCGTTGGCCCTTATATATAGGATCTTTTAGGATTCCTTTGCCTTATTCTGCACTCTTGGATTTTAATACTTTCTGTCACTTTACATTCCTCAGAAGATTTCCTAATGCCTTAATATTTGCTCTCTTGACATCAACAATACAGCTGCACCACTGAACCCTTTCCTTACTATGCTGAGTTCAAGAACCTCATACCTGCACTCAGAGCTTGTCTATACAGCAAGCTAATGTATGGCAAGTTGAGGTGTGAATGTATAGCACACAGGCTTATTGCACACTAACTAGCCAGGTGGACCCTGAGACTGCACACTAAACATTTCCTAGTGTGGTTTGGTCTACTGCTGTTTGAAATACTGTAACCCACACACCTCCTGGGTGTTGTGTTCTGTCCCATCTAGTGGCACCGAGACCACTTAGAGAAAGAGGTTAATGAATCTGCTCTACAGCCTTAGCTAACAACCAAATGGCTTTTAGCTCATGCAGTAGAGGCTCATGCACTAAACTCCAGAGGCCCCAGGTCTATTGGCATTACAATCCCAATAGATCAAAGTGCACTGCAGAACTTTTAGTGTATGGTGGCAGGGTCCACACGGCGAGTTAGAGTGTGCCACAGTAGCATGGGATTCGGAAAATGCACACTAATTCTGCTCAAGCTAGAGTGTTAAAAATAGCAGTGTGGCCACAGCAGCACGAGCAGTGGTTCAGGCTAGTCGCCTGAGTATGTACCGAGGGGGTTGGGTGGGATTATACTCGGGCAGCTATCCCAAGTTGCCACCCATGCTGCCGCTGCCACACTGTCATATTTTAGTGTACTAGCGCCAGTAGCCATACTGGGTCAGACCAATGGTCCATCTAGCTCAGTATCCTGTCTTCCAACAATGGCCAATGCCAGGTGTTTCAGAGAGATTGAACAGAACAGACAATCATTGAGTGACTCATCATCTGCTGTCTACTCCTAGCTTCTGGCAGTCAGAGGCTAGGGACAACCAGAGGATGGGGTTGCATCCCTGACCATCTTGGCTAATAGCCATTGATGGGCCCATCCTCCACGAATTTATCTCATTCTTTTTTGAACCCTGTTATAGTTTTGGCCTTCACAACATCCCCAGCAACGAATTCCACAGGTTAACTGTGTGTTGTGTGAAGTACATCCTTTTGTTTGTTTTAAACCTGCTGCCTATTAATTTTACTGGATGATCCCTTGGTCTTGTGTTATGTGAAGAAGTAAATAACACTTCCTTATTTACTTTCTCCACACCATTTCCTATTTTATTGACCTCTGTCATATCCCCACTTAGTGGTCTCTTTTCCAAGCTGAAAAGTCACAATTTTTTTTTTAATTTTTACTAGTATGGAAGCTGTTCCATACCCTTAATCATTTTTGTTGCCCTTTTCTGTACCTTTTCCAGTTCTAAATATCTCTTTTGAGATGGGGTAACCAGAACTGCACATAATATTCAAAGTTGGGCGTACCATGGATTTATATAGTGACATTATCCCTTTCCGAATGGTTCCTAGCATTTTGTTTGCTTGTTTTACTGCTGCTTCAGATTGAGCAGATATTTTCAGAGAACTATCTATAATTACTTCAACATCTCTTTCTTGAGTGGTAACAGCTAATTTAGAACCCATTATTTTGTATGTATAGTTGGGATTATATTTTCCAGTGTGCACTACTTTACATTCATCAACATTGAATTTTGTCTGCCATTTTGTTGCCCAGTCACCAACTTTAGTGACTCTTCCCAGTCAGCTTTGGACTTAACAATCTTGAGTAGTTTGTATCACCTGTGTATTTTGCCACCTCACTGTTTACCTCTTTTTCCAGATCATTGATGAATATGTTGAACAGCACCGGTCCCAGTACAGATCCCTGGGGGACATCACTATTTACCTCTCTTCTTTCTGAAAACTGGCCATTTATTCCTACCCTTTGTTTCCTATCTTTCAACCAGTTACTGATCCATGAGAGGACCTTCCCTCTTATCCCATAACTGCTTACTTTGCTTAATAGCCTTTGGTAAAGGACCTTATCAAAAGCTTTCTGAAAGTCCAAGTACACTGTATGCACTGAATCACCTTTGTCCACATGTTTGTTGACCCCCTGAAAGAATTCTGATAGATTGATGGGGCACGATTTCCCTTTGGAAAACCAGTGTTTACTCTTTCTCAACAAATCGTGTTCATCTATGTGTCTCATAATTCTGTTCTTTATTATAGTTTCAACCAATTTGCCTGATACTGAAGTTAGGCCTGTAACTGCCAAATGCATTATAAAACTGCACTGTACTGTGGTATAAATCTAAGCCTTCTGTAATTCATTGATTTAACCAAAGGATTAGACCCAATTATTCCTAAACCATCACTTAATAAATATTCAGTGAGAATATTTTCAGAACCATTCTGATTAGAGGGAAATATTTCCATTTGGGAAAGCATAATGGATTCGGATACTATGCTTCTATAGATATGATAGAAAGGACCACCAAGTGCTAACACACTAGTAGGAACTTGCCTGAGTTTTTGGATTGTTTCCTGAGCCTTTTATAGGAAAATTACACTTCTCACAAATATTGCATGTCTCATTGCAAATAAAATAGGAATCTGTCAGGTATCTACCAGCGCCCAGATAATTTTCTGCAGATCTTCCCTATTGTATTTTTTGATGACTGTAAGAACTTTGTGGGGAGATGTGATAATAATGTTGGAAAATCTGTCCCTTAAGCAGCTGATTGTGCAACCCTTATTTACATGAATATCATATGGAAGTCATGGGAACTACATGCATAAGGATTATCTATTTATCAAGGTTGTGATATGGCTCCCATCATTAAGCACTTACATGAGTGAGGATTGCAGGATCAGGCCCTGACACAGCCATGAAGACTGCTCAGGACTATAAATAGAGAGGATCAGGGAAACAATGTTTCTGCCCATCATACATGTTACATAAGTCTTATATAAGAAGCAAAAAAGTGCTCAGATTGATGTGCTGTCAGATCAAAGGTAGGGTCTGGTCCTCAAATTATTATTTCTTCTTCATTCTATCTTGTGTCAGCCACAGACTCTCACAGACTTAGTTGTATTCACTGTATCATTCCTCCATGCTTCCATTAACCTAGTGGAGGGTTCATATAATAGTAAGGAAAAAGAACTCTTCAAAATTGTAGGACTGATTCTCCATTCCATTCCACTGCTTTTGTGGTGGTTTGAAGCCATGAATTTTAGTGCAGTTACACCACTATAAAATTGGCATACCAGAGGAAGAACCAGGCCCTGTATTTGGTGAGAGTTAAAATATAGTTAACCTAATAGTCGGTACTTCCACAGCAAAGAGAGAAATAGCATCACACACACACAAAGACAAGGTGCAGTTGTTCACCGAACCCAATCCCAGGTCTCCAACCCCTCTGTGACCTTTGCATGGAATGTTGGGGCTACTAGTGCCATGTAAACAGACCCGATGACACTCCCTCTGACTATTGCAACTTCCCAACATTGACACAAGCGCCTCTTCCCTTCTGTTAAAGGTTTATAAGCTCTCCCTGTTTAATGCTGACTCAGGGAAGCATGGAGTACCACAGAACAACTTCTTTTTTTCATGTGGAAATAGCAACATTTACAAGTTGATAGAAAGGTCTGAAATCCATTACAGGGCTTCAGGCGATGCAGAGTGCAACTTTGCTATACAGCCTGGGAATGTAAAGATTGGGCACTGATTCGCAATGAGCTCAATGGTTTGGAGGTCTCTGTATTTGCACTGTGTTGAATCCTTGCTACTCCATTTGTGCATCAAGTGCACACATCTTCCATGTAATGCCCTAATACAGTTGGTTGTCCACTATCTTAGGCAGAGTAGGAAACCAGGTGGTTCAATGATGAGATCATCTATGATATGCTTGGTAAATGCCAGGGTCTGCCCACTGCATCTGCCAGGTGTCTTCTCAGTTGAAGTTGGATGACAGACTTGCTTCTCCAGCTGCCCAGAATGGTTGGCGGAGCATAAGGCAAGTGTGAGACAGGTGAACAAGATTATCATGGAGCAGGAGCTTTTGGTTAGTGAGAGCTTTCTTGTACTCGCACATCATAGCCACCTCTAACTGTATGGTTGGAGGAGGGATGTTTTTGAGGACTGAAAGCCAAGGCAGCAAAGTGGATTTCAGGGTGCCAGTTACAAGTCTGATAGCCGCATTTAGCAGGATAGCGATGAGGTCTGTGTAGAAGTTTCTTTGCTAGAAAGCTGTGCAGTACTTGTCTGTGGAATAAACTAAAGCCACAGTTGCCATTAGTAGTATACGAGCAGCAGAACCCCAGCTAGAACCTGCTTGCTTTTGGAAGATATTATTGTGACTCTTTGTTTTATGGGTCACCTGTTTCAGATGTTGATAGATAAGGTTGCAATGAAGAGTGACTTCTAGGTTGCCGGGGTTAGGATTGTGGGCGATTGCCTTGCCATAGAAGTTTATGTTCAGCATCCTCTTAGCTTCAGAATTGCTGAGATGGAAAGCTGACAACACCATTTTTGATGGATTGGGTTTGAGTTGCCAGTACCAAAAATAGTTTTCCATCTTCTTCTGATCAGTTTTGCTGGATGTTGCGGCCTGTGTCGTTAGTGATAGATCATCAGTATAAATGAGCTTATGTATAAGTTAAAAAGGGATGGTGCAAGTACTGATCCTTGTGGAAGGCCATTGTGCAACCTCCACTTTTTACAAACCTGATTTACTAGATGGACACGGAACTGTCTTCTTTGAAGGCATTGACCTAGTGAGTTGAAATGTCTGGCCGGATTGAAGCAGGTTGGATAGCTTCAGCTCTAGGCCCTTGTGCCAGACAGTGCCATAGGCTGATGACAAGCCGATAAAAGCTGCAGCCATTTTAATCTTCCACTGAAAACTGGCCTCAATATGTGTGCCACAGAACTAACTTATGTGCACTAAAACTTCAGAATTACCACTGCTGAACAAAGGGCTTTTAAAAAAAGATTTTTTTTGCATGTTGAAGTGCCATATCATGCAACTTTCCCCAATACATGACATTGAGAAACTAACTATCCCATATAGTGCCTGGCTGAATTGTTCCACTTGTACTTGGACAAGTATCTGGAAGATTATTAATGAAAGCTGATTTGTTTTTTAAATACTGAGTTCTATGGTCTCCATAGTTTATTCCAGGTAATAGAATTAGACTGGGGGTCATTATAGTTACCTGCTCATAAAGAACAATGAGCAGGTAACTATAATATCAAGTGCTAGATATTTTCATTCCTATCTATCAATAACCCATATCATTGGATAACAACATGGGCAATCTTTTTTCTAAGGGAAAAATGTAGAAACATATAAAGCAATAAATATTTCTGTTTGAGAGTCTTTTGAGGAGACATCAGAGAAAACAAAATCAGTTCTCAGAGGCTTTTCTCATACTTTCTCATCCTGTGGCTTACATTACTAGCCTCATTCTGTTATTCTGCTCCGGCCCAGTCCTCAGCATCCCTTTTTCAATCCTGGTTTGGGCTTTCCTGTAATGTACTGCTGACAGCACAGTATTCACTGCAAAACCAGTTGATCATAATGGACTTCAGCAGAATTGGGAGCCAGACTTCATTTGAAAGGTGTTTTGTACATAAGAACCTCACACTCAGGAGGGGCAGTCTATACAAGCTTCCCATTTTTTAAACCTTTGTACAACATAAGGTTTACAGTCTGAACCAAAACATTTTATTTGTGTAATGGTGCTACTAAGAGCATGACAGCACACACTCTCACAGAAGTACTTTCTAGCGGAGTCTTCTTTCTCTTAACCTGTTTTGTATTTGATTAAGAGTATTTGACAGATGTGAGAATGGGATTATTAAAATACAGCATGTTTATAATGCTCATATGTGCGACACCTTTTGAAATCTCTGCCTGATGAGCTGAGTATCCCAGGTGCAAAGGAGCACACAGTTCAGGCAGAGACATCCCGTAGGGATACATTTATTAAAGGGGAAACTCTATATCCTATTAAAGGGAAAAGGAAAGAAGTTGGTAAAGTACAGACAGGTGCTAGTGAGGAACAGTCCAACAAAATAGTCACATTTAAATATAACACATGAAGGCAAGCAATAAATATTGACAAAATGTACAAGCGCTCTATACAAATGCTAGAAGTCTAAATACTAAGGTGGATGAACTAGATAGTGTGCCTGGTATTAAATGGAAATATTAATATAATAGGCATCACGAAAACTTGGTGGAATGAAGATAATCAAATGGATGTGGTAAAACCAGGCAGCAGGTTTAATACAAACAAGATAAAGTACTTCTTCACACAATTAACCCGTGAAACTCATTCCTATAGGATGTTGTGAAGGCCAAAAGTATAACTGGGTTCAAAAAAGAACTAGATAAGTTAATGGAGGATAGGTCCATCAATGGCTATTAGTCAAGATGGTCAGGGATTCAACTCCATGCTCAGGGCAGCCCTAAACCTCTGACTGTCAAAAGTGGGAGGGGAAGATGGGTAGATCTCTCCAAAATTGCCCTGTTCTGTACCCCCTGAAGCTCCATGGCCACTATTCTGACACAGGATACTGGGCTAGATGGACCATTGGTCTGACCCACAATGGCAATTATGTCCTTAAAAACAACCACAACAAAATTATTTACTCTTTCACTTGGGACTATCTTTTATTGGGTTTTATCATAAACTGTCTAGTGAAGCAAACTGTAGAGTTTCTGATCCTTAGCCCCTACTCTTTGACACAGCTGTACTCTGACATACACTTTGTTTTCATTTGCAAAGCATTCCATTAGGAGTTCCAATCCATCCAGCATATCCTCCTATTGACCCAATTGTACCATTGTTAATGGGTTTTAATTGGTCTCATCTAACCTATTGGCTCAGCTGTCTCATCAGGTTTCTGTTAAAGTATTAAAACTGTGTGATAATGAACATGTCAGATTATGACTTTTAAACAATCCTCAAAGAGAAATGACACTTAAAAATATTTAGAAAGAATCTCCAAAATTGGTTGAATTTATCTTCCCTAACATATTACATCTCTTTAAGACAGTGACAGAAAGAAAGAAGCAAAACTGCTATTTATTGCCTTTGTTTCAATATGAAATAGAGTTTTAAATGAAAGGGGATGAAACTCTAAACAAATAGCAGTTGAAATAAAGAATCACACACTGAAGTCATTACAAGCAAGTGGTTTCACATCCAAAGGAAGCTAGACATGCATCTGGAAAAAGAGATTCAACGGGTACAGGCACTAGCTGCTAAGGAGTCCTGAAATAATGAGATACAAAACAATTTACAGGTATTTCCTGGGCTTCAAAAAGACAAGCAATAATGGGCTATGTGGCCTTCTTCAGGACCTTATGGGTAAATTTGAAAAGAGGCACTTGGGGGTTCCATCTGCATAGGGTTACCATACGTCCGGATTTTCCCGGACATGTCCGGCTTTTGGGGGCTCAAATCCCCGTCCGGGGGGAAATCCCCAAAAGCCGGGCATGTCCGGGAAAATCGGGAGGCTCGGGGGGCCTCTTTGTCCGGGGTCGGGGGCATGGTGCCGGGCCGGGCTGGGCGCGGGGCCGGGGTCCGGGCCGGGAGCCGGG
>NC_048299.1:92268941-92289481 GCF_013100865.1 Trachemys scripta elegans
GGGGGGGGAAACTTTGGGAGGGGGCGGAGTTGGGGCGGGGGCGTGGGCGGGGCTGGGGGCGGGGCCGGGGCCCCGGGGAGTGTCCTCCATTTGGAGGCACAAAATATGGTAACCCTACATCTGCATGACTCACAGTAAAGCCCCTGGGAGTTGTGTAGCTAAAAATCCCGCTCTAAGATTTGAAATGGTAGGCAGGTACTTTCCTAGATTTGCTTAGAAGAAGCTCCACCAGTACAAAGAAGTACTTATTTAAAGTGGGGAAAAAAGCTCCCATTAAGCAGCAATATTTTAAAAACCATATGGTATCATACAGCCAAAACTTCCAAGCCCAGTTGACCAAATGTGGGTGCCTGAAGCCATATTTAGATGAATGTTAGATTTAGGAAACAAATTTTGTGTTTGAAAATTTGAACTGTATTATATACTATACAAAAATAAAAAAACAATGCATTGCATAATAAAATATTGCAATAAAATTAATGTTGAACAATGATGCTTTTATTGTAAAAAAAAAACAATAAAGCATTATATTCTAACATACAGGATTCAAATGAGTTCTAGCTTATCCATGCAAGAGAGCATCAAAAATATTTACAAGGAATATTTCATAAGGAATATTGTGCATTTCACCTACTGCAGCTTAACTGAATGTATCAAATAGAATTAAGTGAATCTTGACAAATTTAGCTTCTCCTTTTGCCTGTGGAGTATCTTTGAGCAGATCATGATTTTCCTGAATTTATTCATTAGTCAAATTCAGATTTTTTTTTCCTCAATCAGTTGATCACGAGTGTTTGAAATTAAACTTGGTTGTGATTGGTTAGATAATTCACATGGTATTAGTTCTGTTCCAAAGTTAGATGAATACACAAGCGCTTTAAGTGTGAGTATTTCCATGTGCAAATCTAAAATTCAGTTTCCGCAAATTCTAAAGGATGAAACTGAGGTGTTTTCAGCAGAAACTTGCCAATCATCAATTACTCAACTCTCTGTCTCTGCAGAAAGCACAACCAAAAGGAATGTGATCTTGACTAAGGATAGTTCTTTTAAAAATGTAAATAAATATGCACAGAACACTTTTTGAGAGAGAATTTATTGGGAACCTTTTACAAAAGGAAAATGAATTCACAAAAGGTGACGTTTTGGTCTCATTGAAGTCAATTAAGAGTTTTGTTTCAGTGGGGTCAGGATTTCACCCAAAGAATTTAAGTGACTTTCCCTTAATCACACAAAGTCTTTGGCAAAGAAGGGAATTCTTTTATTTTGACTCCCATTCTTGTGCCTTAATTACAAACTAATTTTTACTTGCTCCATAGATGGGAGGATTAGTGCTTGTACTTCAGTTTTAAAGTACTTTATAAATCCTAGGTGTTATTGAAATTATTTGTTATGGTTTGGTTTTATGTTACAATACAAGTAATGTAGAAATAATGTAGTAGAATTTTTCATGTTCCTCCTTTACTTTTTAATTTGTCATTAGTTCCCCATGTAGTTCTGCTGGCTTTCCAGTGCACTAATTGGAATGTGATTGCTAATCAGAATATTCACCTTTTTGCAGATTTCCAGGCTTTGGGTCTGAAGAAAGGAATGTTCTTCAACCCAGACCCATACCTGAAGATTTCCATTCAGCCTGGAAAGCACAGCATCTTCCCAGCACTTCCTCACCATGGACAGGAGAAGAGATCCAAGATCACATGTAATACTGTGAACCCTATCTGGCAAGGAGAGGTAGGTAGCGGAGTATCTCCCATTCTCTAGACTGCTCTATTCTTTTTTACCCCTTTGTTTATAACATGTTCTTAGAACCTGGAAATAAGCCTGATCATATCTCAATCAACAGTACATTAAAAAAACAAAACAACAACAACACCCCTGCTTCTTGTTTGTTACCAATCAGGGTTTTATTTTTAAATGTAATAGACCTTAAATCAGTCAACTTGATCAAATGTATTTTAACTACTTTTAGTGCTCAATAGAAAAATACATACCCAGAAAATTTATATGTAACCCCCTTTTCAGCCTGAGTCAAACAGCTTGCTCTATAGTCTCATTTTGTTCTAAGGTTAACTGACAGTTTGGTACAATTATAGGACTGCATACAGTTTCATCTTCACTTATTTTCTCTTTTTCAGAGACAGAAATATATTTTACCCATACATTTCCAGTGTATTTGAATCTGTTTATTTGTTTTGTACATCAGATTTTTGCTAATTTAAGCGCCTATTTGTTTAGTACAATACCAAAATACTTATTCCCTAGTTACCGATTCTTGACCCAATCATTTCTAGCAGGCTAGCATTGTTCTTGACATGACTTCGAAAGCATCATGGGGAAGTCTGGCTCAGAAGCACTCCATAAGCCTTATAAAAAATATCTGGCCCATAGGTCAACGTGGTTAAAATTGTGATTTAACTGATTGTTCTTGTTCCATGACAATCCTAAATTTATTAATGCCAAAGGCCTAATTTTCTATGAAGATGAATGTTAGATTAATACTTTCCGTACATATTGTATTTTAAGGCATTTTTTATTGTATTTTAAAAAATCATTATTGAAGATAGGCATCACCCAGCATTGAAAAATATAATTGGTTGTTTTTGAAAACTGCTCTTAGACTGATTGAAGTCTTGTAGTTATGAAAATAGAGAGAGAACATTGTGTGAGGTGCTACAGTTGCAGCATGCAATCAAAAACGGATGTGTGTGATTGAAAAATGTCAGTGGTAATGTAAATTAGAGGCAGATTTGCCCATCACCTGGAAGAAATACTCTGAAGTCAGCTGCACCTGCTTGAATGGATTCAATAGGCACCAGTGAGAACTTAATGCATTTCACCGTTGCCAGCTGCTTTTAAAGTACACCTGAAACAGCAGCATACAGCACCTCTGTAGTAAACTAAGGGCACTAAACACAAAGGGCCTGATTTACCGGTGTTCCCTATTGGGCCAATTAGTTCCATTTCAGAAAAATGGTAAAAAAAAAAAAACCAAACCAAATAAATGGATCCAAATTAAATATAAACTGGAAAATAGTTTTGGACTAATCTGTGTTGAATCCTATGCCAAAGGTGAGGGGGAAGAGATCCAAAGAACAGTGACTGCACGCTCCTGCACAGGAGATGTATAGCATTAGGAATCACAAGGACTGAGTATAGCCATGTACCAGTACTTGATACCCCAGAGGAATGGACAGGGACATGGCCTGAATCCTTCATTCGGTATTAACTGGTGTAGCTGGCAACACTTGGAGTGGAGGCACATGCTGTCCCTGTGCAAAGAGTGATGAAGTGGCTGTATTCATGGAGACTGAGTGGGATTTTCTGAAGCATTCAGTACAAACCTAACTCTGCTCCCTCCCAAGTCAATACAGTTAAATATGATTTACTTTAGCTTTTAGGCCCCTTTGCATTACCAGAGCAGTATAAAATGGCTTTAGTGTAAATGAGACACAGGCCCTCTGAGACTGGCTGCTGCTCTGACAGTTTGTCAGCGCTCCTTCCTCAAGTCATGCTGGGATGTCCGAGTTTGCTCAGTGACGTTCCATTTCAGACAGAGTTTTGGAGTGATGGAGGAAAAACAATGAGATAGTCTAATTGGGGCTTGAACAACAACAACAACAACTACAAAAACAAAAAAAAACGCATCTCATCTTTAGTACTGTTAGCCTGCATGACTAAGAAATTCTAATCAATTGTGGTGTCTGTCAGCATACTCCGTTCCTGCCTTCTCTGCAGCCAATATGAAGACATTTAGCTGCCACGGACCAGTAATACATTCTCTGTTCCCCAGGCACCAGTAACCTGAAATCTTCATCCACTTGTCCATGAATTAGCAATGAAAAACTAGCGTCACTTTCCACTGACTAAAAGTTATTGGGCCTGATTCTCCGTTGCCTTTCACTTTGTGTAAGGAGAGCTGGAATGCTATCAAACCAGAATGGCAGCATTTTATACCAACTCTGTGTTCAGAAGAATCAGGCCCACAGTACATAAAAATCAGGTGTGGGTTTTTTCCCCATGAAAATGTTTTAG
This sequence comes from Trachemys scripta elegans, assembly GCF_013100865.1. Taxonomy (NCBI): domain Eukaryota; kingdom Metazoa; phylum Chordata; order Testudines; family Emydidae; genus Trachemys; species Trachemys scripta. The sequence continues at coordinate 92,272,971 of NC_048299.1, forward strand.
GTCCTGAATTCATTTTAGATGGGTTAGTTTTTATAAGGTGCACTGTCATTGTGTAACTGCTTTGTGTAAATAGCAACCAGATGTTCCTTTTTCTTAATTGAATAATAAGTCTAGTTTGGGATATTTGCTCACCTCACCTCAAAATTCAGGGGTGGGGGTTGAGTGAGGGGAAGAGGACTGTACAGTCATTATAAATGTCTGCAGATTGGGGTCTTAAGTCTGCTCTGTTATGCCTGGCCAAACTCATAACTAACCAAGAGCAGAAATTGGCTCAAATTTTGTAGGTGCTATCCACCATAGTAAAGTCATGCAGAGTGTGAGGAAATGATTCATTCACTGCCTAACATTCATGTACCCTAATGTTCCCTGGATATATACTAGGTTGTTCCATATATTTAACTAGTACACTTAGATTTCATACAGTATAGCACCTTCCATACGTCTTATATCCCAGAGCACTGTGCTCAGTGATGAATTAAATACTGGGCATGTAATTCACCACAGCTATAGACAGCTGCAACTCTGTGAACTTGAGAGAGATTGCAACCACTGTGAATTTGGCCTTGGTACTTGCTGCTTCGCTAAGAAAATTTGATAGACATGTTGTGATCATCATTAGCTCACACACAGACTGGTATTTCACCATGTGTTCCTGGTGCAGGCATTGTTGCTGGTGGTCCCGGTTCTGGCGTCCCAGTTCCAGAATCAGCTGCTGCTGTTGTGTCCCAAACTGCTGGACCAGTTGCTGCTGCTGCTGGAGCTGGGTGGTGGCCTGCTGCTGCTGTGCCGCCTGCTGCTGCTGGGCCACCTGCTGCTGCTGTTGGCTCTCCGCTAAGAATTTAATAAGCTTCTCCATGTCCATGGTTGCCTGGGCACGTCTCCTCAGATCCTTCCTCACAGGGATCAGGGGATCTAATCCCCACTTCTGGTACCACGTGTAAAGGGGTTTGTTAGGGTCGCCCCTCTCTGGGGCAGCTGGGAGCCAGGCCGCCTCACTACTGAGGTTCACTGGGAACTAGCCGGTTGAGGCAAGAAACAGTCAAGGGCTCAGGCCCTCAGGCAGGGGCTGAGCAAATAGTTCCAGTATCAGGCCCGGGCCCTGGGTCAGGGCAACACACAGTCTGGAGCTCAGGCCCTCAGGCAGGGGCTGAGCAAAATAGTTCAGGAACAAGCCCAGACTCCAGGTTCTGGCGTCTGGAGCAAGGGGGAGACTGCCACCCGTAAGTGGGGTGGCAGGGTGGATGCAGGCCCACCCACTCCACTGCGTCCCAGCCCGGGGCCCTAACAGTGGCAGGCAGCCTGCTGCTGTGTCAGTGGGGATCTTGGCTCCAACACACTGACATCAGCTCTGGGTGTGCCGCAGCCAGACTAGGGTCGGCTGCCCCGGGGCTACTTCCTACTTCCCCTTCTAGCAGTACCTGCGTCTGGTCAGTGTCCTCCACGGAATCAAGCACCATGGGCTCCTCAGGGTACTTGGGCGAGCGGTAGGCTTGGCAGCTCCTCTGGGTCGCTTCTCTCCGGTCGACTTAACAGCTTCTCCGGGGTCTGGTCGTCCTCAGGCCTTGACTGGTATGGCCAGTCCTCAGGTCGGTCACAGGCTGAAGTCTCCCCAGTGGGAGCTAGGCCCCCAGCATCTGGCTTCTCCGGCAGCCAGGCAGCTTCTGAGCCCTGGGATGCGGCTTTTATACTTCCGGTCCTGCGCTTTGACCTTTGGGAGGCGGGTGCAGGCTCCAGTGGCTCCGCCCACTTTGGCATCCAGAGAGGCTCGTCCCTTTCTGGGGAGGCTGGGAGCCAGGCCGCCTCATTACACTGACTTTAGCCAGGTGTTGAGAGTTACCTTTTAGACAATATTTATGGGATCTTCAGCTTTCATCTGAACAGCCACTAGAGAAAGGCAGAAAGGACCTTGGTTTAATTTCTCTTGCAAAGGTTGCACCCCTAGTGATGCAGCAATCTTTCTGGTCCCCTATATGTATGCTGTCAGCTTTAGCTTTGAGTCCACGTCCTAGTGTGAATTTTTTTTCCCCAGTAGCTTCTAGCTTAGAAATAAGAATACTACAGGGAGAGATATACTTGCAGCTATGTGTCTGGTTAATGTGAGAGCTATAGCACAGCACACATGAATGGGAGTCTGGAGATATGGATTATATTCCCAATTCTGCTTTCGTGCTGATTTTGGATAATGTTTCTGGGCCTCAATTTAACCATCTGTATTATTAATATTCTGATAACATTGACACATCCCAGTCAAGACACGAGCTCCATTGTGATTCACGCTGTATAAACATAAAGACAGTCCTTGACTGAACAGCTTACAGTCTAAACGACAGGACAGGCAAATGGTGATGGAGAAAGAAAGTAGTGTTACCTCATTTTACAGATGGAAAATTGAGGCACAGAGAAATTAAGGCCAAGATTTTCAAAAACAACTAATGATTTTAGGAGGCTTAAATTTGGGGTGACCAGCATGAGACATCATAAAGGGGTCTGATTTTTTCAGAGGATACGTGCTCAGAACTTTATGAAAATTAGGCCCCTTTAAGGTATCTGCCTTTAAACATCCCAAAATTGAGGCACCTGAAATCACCGGCCACTTTGAAAAGCTTGGCTTAAGTGATTTGCCCCAGATCACACAGGAAACACGTAGTCAGGTCAGGAATTGAACACAGATTGGCTAAACCCCAATTTAGTGCCTTAACTACAAACCTATTGTTCCTTTTTAACAATGAGCAAAATTATATTTACCTACCTTTGTAAAATGCTTTACGGTCTGCATCTGAAAAGTGGCAATAATGATTATATCTAGTGTGCCGGTGCTTGAGTGTCTCAAAAAAAAGGAGTAACTTCCTAAAAAGTGTGACATAGCTTTATATATGAGAAATTCCCATAGTCTACTCTGTTGAAAACAGAATAGCTGTGTCACATTTAATGAGTGCAGGAAATATGATGTGTTTTCTGGAATAAATAATTTAAAGGGTGTAGTTAGGGGGATTTCTCTACTTAGTCTAGATTTTATGTATCTGCCACTTAATGAGCAAGTCTAAATGTAACATGGAGGGACATCATGTGTTAAATTTGTGAGAGCTTTTGGTTCCTAAAGTAATAAATGAACGGATAAATAAATGAATTTTCCATCTGTCTCAGAAGTAATATTGATAATATTTGTTATTCCATATTTCATTCAAGAACCATTCAGCTCAAGTTACAGATAGATATGAGTTGGAAATTTCTTAATTTGATCTGTTTTGCAGTGCTTTACATGAGAGGGCACAAGCAAATGGAAATTTCTTATTAAAATATGAGAGTAGTATGCAGCTTTTTACACCTGCAGTAGGGCTCCGAGTGAAGTGAAAGAGTTTTCACACATGGGGTTGTCCAGTGAGGCATCCTACAGCCAAGGTGACATCTCTTGTCACAGCCGAAAAGCCGATTTGTGACTTGTGTCTTTACATGCTGTCAGAGGCATAACATGAAATGCTGCTACTGCAGTATTTTGCACACAGGATTATGGGAATGATGGTCAATTATTAGCGGTAAATATGCCCAATGGCCTGTGATGAGATGTTAGATGGGGTGGGCTCTGAGTTACTACAGAGAATTCTTTCCTGGGTGTCTGGCAGGTGAGTCTTGCCCACGTGCTCAGGGTTTAACTGATCGCCATATTTGGGGTCGGGAAGGAATTTTCCTCCAGGGCAGATTGGCAGAAGCTCTGAGGGGTTTTCGCCTTCCTCTGCAGCATGGGGCACAGGTCACTTGCTGGAGGATTCACTGCACCTTGAAGTCTTTAAACCACGATTTGAGGACTTTAATAGCTCAGACATAGGTCAGGGGTTTGTTAGAGGAGTGGGTTGATGGATTCTGTGGCCTGCGTTGTGCAAGAGGTCAGACTAGACCAGCGGTGGGCAAACTTTTTGGGCTGAGGGTCACATCTGGGTGGGGAAATTGTATGCAGGGCAGGGGGTTGTGACGTCATTGGCCCCAAACCTGCAATAAGCTCTTCTCCCCATCCTTTTTCTCTCAGCTCCCCTTGGAAATAGTCCAGATGACAACAACAAAAATGATAAAAGGTTTAGAAAACCTGACCTGTGAGGAGAGGTTAGAAAAACTAGGCATGTTTAGTCTTGAGAAAAGAAGACTGAGGAGGGACTGATATTTTTTAAGGGCTGTTATAAACAGGATGATGATCAATTGTTCTCGGTTTCTGCTGAAGGTAGAACAAGAAGTAATGGGCTTAATGTGTGGCAAGGGAGATTTAGGTTAGACATTAGGAAAAACTTTCTAACTATAAAGTCAGTTAGGCTCTGGAATACACTTTCAAGAGACGTTGTGGAATCCCCACCATTGGAGGTTTTTAAGAACAGTTTGAACAAACACCTGTCAGGAATAGTCCTTCCTCAGTGCAAGGGGCTGTACTAAATGGCCTCTCAAGATCCCTTCCAACCATCCATTTCTATGATTCTCTGAAAGAATGTTCTTTTCACAAATCTTCTCTCCCTACCAGAATGGAAATAAGGTCGGGTGCATATTGATTATGTTCATCTCTCCTAATGAGATGCCTCTGGCATCATGTTCTCTGTATGAAGTCCTTTCAAAATATGTTTTTAATGACAGCAAGCTATAAAGTAGCCCATCACGCAGTCAGTACAAATCTTACTGCAAGATTTAATTAAAACCAAGTCCCTATGTCTGCCTTCATCGACCTAATTCTGAGGAGCAGTGGCACCAGGTTTTTCAGTGACAGTTTTTATTTTGTTTTCAAAGGACTTGGCCTGATTGGGAATCACAAGCTTCAATGAAAAAAATACTTGTTCAAGAAATAGTTCACTCTTCTCAAACATGGTTTGAAAATGCTCTCAGTTTGCAATTAGAGTACTTCGGGGCCATTCAGACTTTCATATAAGACATATTGACAATATTTCTTTCTTAATAACTACCGGAATTTGGCTGAGCTAGCTTCGTGAGTGTTTTGTTTATTTACCAGTGAGTGGGTAGAGTCTCAGGAATGGGTACCCATCCATATGCCACTAAAAATGGGCTGTCAGCTCCATCCAGTGTATTTAAGCTGGTAGAAAGTGTTATCTGTTAGAGAAGACATAAATCTTAGGTCCTTGTAATTTATGGTTCTAGAAGGATGGCTGAGCCCAGATTACCAGCCAAACTATAACTAGGATACCCACAATCTGATCTACCTGTAGTTTCAATTGGTTGTTATTGTCTTAATTACGTGTTTTTGGTGCAAAATGGTGGCTGCTTTTCCTGAAGATAGGTGCATTTTAATGGTGGGTTAAGTGATCGGCATAAATATAGCTATTAAGCACTGTTGTAAAAGGGATGCTGGATCAGATAAATGGAAAGAATTATTATAAGAATCATTTAGCCAAATACATCTTGTAGACACCCAACTAATCTCATTACCTGCTTGTCGTGGGTTTTGTACCTCATCGAACCCTTGAGTCGGGGGGAGCTAGTGGTAATCCCGCCTCTCTGTGCCTACGTCTGTTCCCCCCGCCCCTGTTAGTCAGCACAGTGTGGCCCAATGGCCAGGGTCCATATACTGTCTCCCCCAGAGTGGGGTAATGCCGCCTAGTGGCCAGAGTTCATGCAATGTGCCCCTCGGGCAATGTGTCCCAATGGCCAGAGTCTGTAATTCCCCCTCCCCTAGTGGGATAGTGCAGCCTAGCAGCCGGAGTCCATGCAATGTGCCGCTAGGGCAGTGTGGTCCAATGGCCGGAGGCCACCTAATTCTCCCTCCCTTGGTGGGATAGCACAGCCTAGCACCTGGAGTCCATGCAATGTGCCTCTAGGGTAGTGTGGCCCAATGGCCAGAGTCCATCTAATTCCCCCTCCCCGGTGGGATAGTGTAGCCTAGTGGCCAGAGTCCATGCTTCCCCCTTCAGAGGCAAAACAGGGGTCAGGTAACCAGGGCCGTCGCAAGGGGACGGTGGCTCCAACTCCACCAGACCCTGACCCAGGGCCCTGCCCGAGGCAGAGAGGTCCAGCACAGAGTCAGCAGGGAATCCTACCAAAACACGCTGACCTCATAATGGTGGGCAGTACCACTCCCTTACCTTCCCTGGGTCACTTCCTACCGGTTCTCCAGCAGCAGTAGTCCATATGGCATCTGGGTCTCCAGGTTCCCCAGCACCAGACACTCCCTGGGGTTCCAATAGCTGCAAGCCTCTGGTCCAGGTCTCTGGCTTCTCAGCTCCAGAATGTCCAGGCTCCTCAGCACCCGTCATCCCTGGGCTTCTGGTAGCATCAGACCTCTGGTCCAAGTTTCTGTCTCTTCAACTCTCATGGGTAAGGGCTGGAGCCTCTGCCAAGCATCCTACCTCCTCAGCAGCCAGCACTGACTGAGCAGCTCTGCAGGCCTTTATACCTGACTTCCAGTTGCAGCATGCCCAGCAAAGCCTTAGGGGTGGGGCTTCCTCTGCTAGGAGGGAAGGGTTAACCCCCTCGATACCAGCATGGGGCCGATCCGCCCCGTCACACTGCTAAATAGCTTAGTGACGTTCAGCAGATTGTTTCCTTTTTATTAAAGGCATACAAAAACTGTGAGCGCCATTAATAATTATGGGTGAGATTTTTAAAAGCATCTACATGACTAAAGAGCAAAAGTCCCATTGAAAGTCAATGGAATGTATAGTCTTAAATCTTTGAAAATCCCATGCTATGTCACCCAGTGTGCTACAGACTGTACTACAATGAAACCCTTATCACATAGGGGCTTGATCTAAAATCCATGGAAGGCACTGTGACTCTTTCAGGCTCTTAGTCTTCTTATTGACACCTCTTTGGGGGTTGGGAGGGGACAGCGCTCCTATTTATTCTGTGATTCCCTGGCACAGAATTTGCTGTGGAGTCCAAGAATCTACCCTGGCCACAGAATTATGCTCCAGAATCTAAACTTTAATTTAAAAAAAATTATGAGCAAAATTGTCAAATCTAGATGGCTAAATTAAGTTTCTAAATCCATAACTAGACACCAAAATAAAAATTATGTGATTAAAATCTGTTCAGCTCCCATTGACTTTCTGGGATTTGTTGGCGTTCAGTCCTGCTGAAGATCAGGCTATTTCTACTTAGGTGCCTAAATATGGTGTTGAGAGTCTAATTTTTGCATCCTGGTATGAAAATTTTGGTCAGTGTTTTTAGAGCTAATGGTGATAAATATAACCTTGAAAATGTGATTCAGGTATAAAGTATTGTTATGTTGTCTTTCAGACAGCGTGGGTTTCAAAGGTTTGAACTGCCCCATAGGATGTTATCACCTACAGATGCCAATTAAAACATCACATAATTTCACTGATGATCACACATTAGCTAGCTAATGTGCTTATCTTGCCATCCCAAACAGCTTCCCAAAGCTCCAGGGTGCTGACAGCCTTCAGCTTCTTCATCTTGACAACTTCCACAGTGTAACCAGGGGCTTGTCAGTACAAATATCTGCAGGATTTTGCCTTCTGAAAATGTTGGGATGATGTAAATTAAACTCAATTTAATATCTAAGGTCCAGATTGTGACTCCCTTATTCACGTTGACAAGAGGTTACTCACAAGAATAATCCTAGAGTGAGCAAGGGATTTACAACATGGCCCTAAATAAATAACAGTGGGGATACTGTACTGATTAAACTGTTCATTTTGTTATTTAATTCAGCTAATCACTCCATTTTAAAATGTAAATTAATCTGTTGCAGAACTTTTTTCTGCCATAGAAACTGAAAAACTTTACCCCACAGAGTTTAGGTCCAGCTTCTACACAAGGGGTGAAATCCTGATTCCACTGAAGTCAATGTGAATTTTTCCAAAGGTTTCAATGATTCCCTGATTTCACCCAGCATACACAGAGCCTTGTGTATAGTAGCCTCATTATACAGCACTTGCTAAAAAACAGCCAAGCAAAATGGAAAAGATCCAAAATGTATTCAACTGTATGCAAAAACTGTAGTGTGTATAGCTGTCATTTTCTGAATATCTGATGATAATTGAAGTGTGAAGGCCCAAGACAGCTCAGATTTCCTTCAGGAACTGATTAAAAGCAAGAAGTACGGTAAATACACTAGATTGCTTTAATATGTCATTCTGCTACATATACAATTTAACTGCAATTTCTGTTCCCAAAAAAGTATATAATTCTTGCTAGTCTCACACTTCAATGCCCATAGGAGTCCTCAAAGTATTTTTAATCTGTGCGATACTAATAAATATGTAGGCACTACATGGAGGAATGAAAGAGAAATCATAATTAACTGTGGAAGTGGTGTTTGAAATTGATGTTTCCATGAGTTCTTTTAAATTGTTAATGGCATTGTCCTGAAATTTGCTATTAATAAAACAAGAGAAGACTTGTTAGACTATCTAAGCCTCCAAAGAAGAAGATTTTTAAAGAGTCTATCAACCACTAACTCAGAATTTTGTACATGAAATTAATGTAAGGGGAACTTTTTCTATTTTTCGTTTCTACAGCATGCTCATTATAGGCATATAGCAAGTCTGTGCCTGGAGGCTCTATCCAACTTTCAAGGCAGTCAATGGAAAAATTCTCATTGACTTCAGCAGGATTTGGATCAGGCCCTAGAACAGCAGCACATATTCAGATATACACTGGGAGACTCATCCAGCGAAAGAGACATTGTGCTTCAGGAGAACATAGCACTGCTGGGCTGGCTCAGTTGGCTGAAGGGCACTCTTTACTGCTGCTGAATTTGGGAGCAAAGTGTCCTCTAGTAGATCCTTTATATAAGTACTATAGTATTCTACAGTTATGGACCAACACTCTGCAGCTTGCAGTAGTGATGCTGCAATGCTTTGTGTTGCTACTGTTTAATACTGTCGTATTTTTGAAGCAGTTATGGATGTGTTACGATTGCATTTATAGTCATTGTTTTTCCCTGATACTTTACATTTCCTGATATAATGTACAGTTCATTATATTCACAATATATAGCTGCTAACACAATAGCGGTCACTACTACAGGATCCCATATCTATCCACATTGGCTCACAAGCTGCACAGTATGCATTTTGCCATCTTTCCTCTTATGCGGTCACGTAGGAACAAGCAGGATTTAGCCCCAGCTGCTTAAGAAACAAAAATTCCCCATGAGTTTGTCTAGTTCAGACAAATAGTATAGTATTAGGCAATAATTACAAGCACAGGAAGTTTTTGAATGGTGGACATTTCTGTGTCCTTAAATAATGGAGATGGCGAATGTTGCGGGGCATTAAAATGTAATTAACTAACTATACTATTGGAAATAAAAAACGTAGTGATGAAATATTCAGCTAAAAGACTAGATCTGTTCTCAGCCATCAAAACTAAATTATAGTCTTTTAAGTTTTACTTCTTACATCTTCCCTTTGGTATGATAGATATCTCAGATAAAATTTCTGTTTAATTATATTGCATATTCAGCTGCAAATCAAGAACCTCATTCCTCCTGTCACCTATGTTTTAATTTATCTACTCATCATCAGCTACACTGACAATCTTTTAAAAGAACTAATTTGTACATAAATCGAATCTAATCAGGGTTAATGGATTTATTCTGATTTATTTCAAATTTCCTTTATATTATTGTTAGAAGCCTGTCTCTGTGATTCTCCTCTTTTCCTCCCATGATGGTTTTACCATGTTTATTCAGATGTGAGAATAATGTTGGTGAAAAATACAAACGAGGAGTTAATCATCAAAATCAGCTAACTTAATGTTATAATTATCTTGAACCCCTGGAATGGAATGGAATGGAATGGAATGGAATGTCCCTTTTAAATGGGTGCAGATATATTCTGCAAAGGCAGCATTTAATGTGTACCATGAGTTCTGTACCATATGTGAGCAGCATACACAAAATCCCCATGCAATCCATTTGTATGAATAATTTGTGTATGCACAAACCATTATTGGGTCAGGGAGCAGACATGCAGTAAAATGCAGGTTACAGTCTTGAACCCTGAAAATGACACTTGCTACAAGGTGTCTGCAAAGTAGCCTCTCTCACATGTTTTAAGGAAAGCCAAGTTTAGGGCAACTACTGTAAACTAGAATCATAGAAATTTAGGGCTGGAAGGGACCATGAGAGGTCAACTAGTTCAGCCCCTCATACTAGGCAGGACCAAGTATACCTAGACCATCCCTGACAAATGTTTGGCTAACCTGCTCTTAAAAACCTCCAATGATGAGGATTCCACAATTGCTTTTGGAAGCCTATTCCAGTATGTAATTATTCTTAGAATTAGAATGTTTCTTGCAATATCTAACCAAAATCTCCCTTGCTGCAGATTAAGCCCATTACTGCTTGTCCGGCCTTCAGTGGACATGGAGAACAATTGATCGCCATCCTCTTTATGACAGCCTTTAACATATTTGAAGACTATTAACAGGTCTCCTGCTCAGTATGTGTGTGGATTAGCTGGCACGTACACATGAATCTCCCAGTAGCTGACACACTGTGCTTCATTCTGATTGAAATTTCAACAATGTGAATCTATAGAAGCCTGAGGAATAAAACCAGTGCAAGTGAGAGGAGAATCAGAACCCTAGTGAGTATTTTAAAGTGTCAGTTTATGTCCTCAGATCCATCCAAGATCTGACTGTCATGTATGATCGAAAAGATCTTCATGTATACAATAAAAGGTACCCCCTCCTTTTTAAATTACCGAGGAATAAACTATTACTGTACATTTCTTGGCAGCAGAACAGTGGAAGAACTTGAAATCTTCTCAGTTTTTCTAAGTTAAATAGATAAGTTTACCTCAGTATCCACAATATCAAATTGTATTTCCCCCTGTTCACTATAAGAAATATGTTAAATATTGAGGTAATGTTAATTTCTTATCTTAAGAAAGATGTCCTGGACTGAATAGACATTAAGATAACATATGGAGTACAAAGTACCTATCAATAGAGATCCATTAATAAATATGGGAATAAGTTGGATAATGACTATATTTGGCAGAGCCACCGATGTGGAAATATTGCCAACAGCTAAATCCATGCATGGAGATCTGCAATGGCAAACACAGCTATGGTACAAGTGTTGTACCGTGGTGTTTAGAAATACAGCACAATGTTTTTTATTCCAGATAAAATAATGCCGCAGGCTGTCCTTGCCTTCTCCTCCATTAGATGGTTGATTGAATCGTCTCTCATCAGTGTCCTGCAGTTATAGGTGCACACTGAGAGGACAGTCCTTTTTCTGGCCCCTGAGATTCTTAACAGCCTCTTGTCGACTGAACTCCCCACCACTGTCGTAGAATAGATCGAGGCGCGCACAAGGAGTTGGGGCCTGTTTATTTGTGTTGTTTTAGCCATTTCTTCATCTACCCGCTGGCTATGCCACCAGTGGCGCGTTTACCTCCTCAATTTAACTAGCACTCAACCTCAAGGAGGGGGACAGCTGTCCTCTCCCTGGGTTAGTAGTCTGATACCTTAAAAGCCTGGTTGAACCTCCTGAAGAATACACTCTGCTATCCTCGCTGTCAAACAAGCCAGGGTCACTGCTGCACCACTTTGAGGCATTGAGGTAGGATTTTGCAGCTATCCCATTGAAACCATGAAAATCTGATGGGTGCAAAGTTGTTTTAAAGAACAGTATTTTTAATGGTTTTTAAAATTCCCACGGCTTTTTCAGGGGGAAGATGTCATGTTGTTCCCCCAGTGAAGACCCATACAGTGTCCATTTACATCCCTTTACTCCAAGAGCCCCAACCACATGCTCCTCATAGGGGGTGGCTTCCATGGGTACGGGAGAGAATGATGCCACTTGGGCTCTGCTTCCCTTCCTTTGATGATTGTGCTCGTGGCCAGTGGAATGGCATTTCTCTTTCTCCTATCCCTCTGCACTATCCAGCTGGGGGAAGGGCAAGACAATCCTGTAACACTGAGATGGCAGCTCTCACCAAACACCAATTCTGCAATAGTAGTCAATATTCCTAAACACTTGTTTTAAATATGAATATATTTATAAGCAAATTACTTCTTTAGCTCTCTGGGGGTTAAACCATCTCTCCCCCAATCCCAAGAACACAGAGGGTCTTACATGGTGCATAATTAACACTGTTCCATCATGGCAGGCTGTGATGACATCACACAGAGCACTCTGCTCTCCTTGCAAGCCATGGCATCCTGCTTTGGTTTAACTGGGCCAGATGCCTCCCGAGCACCCCCTCATGGCCAGGGATCACTCTGCAGGTGACCTGCTTCACTTTCTCCTCTCACCACAAATAAACTCCAAACAGGCTTTCATGAGTTCTTTGACGACAGCCCTCCTTAGGCTCCTTAGGTGTTAAAAATAAACACACAACTCTCCCCCCAGCTTTAAGGTGGGCACATTTCCAAACTCCCTTGGTGTCTCAGGGTCCTTTCTGCCTTACCAGGCTACTCGCAGCCCTTCCTAGCTGCTCTGGGGTTATTTTTTCTGATTTCCCCCTCCTACTGACTTGTACATTTCTTCAGGAGACAGAAAAGAAGTGTCTAAAGAATCAAGCATGAACTGAACACATTTTTAAAAAACTGCACCATCTTTGCTTAGCAATCAGAGTTCTGCAGAGATGCAATCCCATTACGAAAATGGAAGTAATTGCACTAGACATCAAAGAACAAATATATCAACTTGTTCTGCAGTTCCAGCTTTTTAATGTGCCCACATATTTCACCCAGTTGTGTTTAATACTAATTTTGCAGCAGAGGAAGGGGAAAAGTATAACTCTGCCGTGGCAATCTGCCATATGCCTTGCCGAGAGTGCCCGTCATCTCAAATTGCATCAGTCATTTTGCATTAGGTCATACCTGATATGACATGTAAAGCAACACACCGTGACTGACACAACATTATGGGTAATTAGTGGATCAGGTTAATTAGAACAGTGTAGATTTTATTTCCTGCTTGCTATCCACTCACACACACACCAGGTAGTGGCTATATTCACAGGGCCAGCCTTCAGCACAAGTGAGACAAGCAATCCCTTTGGGTCCCATGTAGCCTAAGTAACTTTTCTTCTAAGAAACTAAGTAATTTTCTTCATACTTTGTAGAGCAATGTTTACTGGAATCACATGACCAACAAACATCTGAGTCCATGAGTTCTTACTGAAGTCCAGATTGCTCTATAGAGTGTGAAGTACAATTACTGTATTCTAGCAGTGATTTTAAAATCTTCCTGGTTCCTTTACAAATGTCCTCCATTCTTCTGTGTCCAAATCAATAAACAAATCATTTTCCTGGCTTTTTTAACCCCAAGTCTGCAGCTGTGTTTCATTGTAGTGCTGAAATCTGTGACTTCCCTTGAGCTTTGCTTCACTGATGTAGTACTGACATTGTTTCACTAAAATCACAAGCAAAATCCATCCGGCCACTTTTGAATTACAGAATAAGGGACGGGGAACTGTTTCTTGTTTGGTTGGTTTGCTTTCACTTTTTGGAAAGCCTTAACAATTTGATAAAGCTGTATCTCAAAAACTTCATGGTTTAGTAATTCCCTATTTGCTTTGTGCATTAGTCCTGGAGAAGGTATATAATTCACCCTCCCAATATGTGTCAGAAGCCTCACCAGCAATATGCTTATAAATATCCATTTTCTGATGTATTCTACATGTACTGTCCACAAACTACCGAGCACCTCATCCTCTGAAACAGAGGACTGTGGAGACCCGACACGAGCATATGCATTGCTATTTCCTTGTTTAAAATGTGCTTAAAGTTAAACGTGTATGTTTGCAGGGTCTGACACATAATAAGTAGCTCAATTGCTTTTCACATAAATAGGCTTATTGACTGTTAGGTGCTTAAAGATCAGCATGTGCATAAGTGTTTGCAGGATCTGGACGGAAAGCCTCAGTCCATTGCAGAGTGCAGTAGGATCTTGAGGCAGAAAAAGGATGGTGGAATTTTAACACAGAGTGTCCCAGTCTTTTGGACTTTTGTTCTGCAGTGTTCTAATGAGATTCTTTTTTACGTTATTTACAGCCTTCACTCTGTCTTGATGAAGATTTTATTTCGGTACAGGCCAAAGAGCTACATAAACATTATAAACATACAAATTCAAAAATGAAAGGAAGTTTTCATAGGTATAAATTCCAGTAGTTTGCTACAAAAATGATGACATTCCTGCAAAAAGCTGAGTTTGCTGGTGGAAATGGTGAAACTTTGCCTTAGGTCAAACTTATGAATATCAACAGAAGAAAATTGTTGGGTTTGCACAATTCTAATTGCTTTGAATGTTTGTTTTCTAACTCCCTTGCTTGTGTATAACCCAGCACTCACTGTGCAGGTCAATTTCCATAAATCACAACCATATCAACAAGGAAAACAAGACTCAGCTCTTACTTTTCTTAGCAAGTATCTATAAATAGACTACTCAAGACAGATTCAATTCACAACAGACATTCTGACCAAAGGTCTGTGTTGTTTTTTTAGCTCTATCCATTTTTACCTGTTTGTAAAAGGCCTTTGACTGAAATGTCCCTACTGGGAAATGAATGTGATTTGAGTAGTGTTTGGGTCTAATCCTGAGCCTCCAGTAGTGACTGCAGAACAGATGGATACTGCTTCACTCCTTGAGGGGATAAGTATTCCTTCCTCCATGCTAGACCCTCTCTTAGCTGGAAGTCAGGCTGTGAGCTAGAATACAGATTTTCCCATTCACTCCAATAGCAAATATTGACTGTTGTTTTCTTTGTTGATATGGAGATTATTTAGCAAAGGGGTGGCTGGGAATATGTGCAGGCAGCAACCATGGACAATACAGGCTATATTAGCATTTCAAGATATTCTGCTACATTTGTAAAAATGATTTACATTGTGATTTGTAGATTTGTATAGGTGGGATCCATGAAAGCACTTAGGCACTTCAACACCAGACTCGGGGAGCCTAAGTCCCAGTTTTGGCTCTCTGCAGCCACGAAGGACAGAAACTTACTATGAAAGCAGAGATTCTCATGTAACCACGTGACTCCAGGAGTTGAGGCTTTAAGAAAAGCACCAAATATTGCGCAATTCACAATAAAAATTGTGAGTTAGTAACACTGAAGATGGCAAATGAAATATTTTTACTATGAATCCCTTCGGGTTATAGTTGAAGTTAAAAATGGAGCTGTTTGTGGGCACATGTGGGAGCAATATTAACTGGCATCTTCCTACATAAAAAGTCAATTTTCATTTCACATTGGGATCACATAGTTGCCTTCTCTCAGCACTCTTGGAATGAATTATTCATTGCAACATCATTCAGTGTGCACCCAAGGGTACCACAGAATTCATAATCAAGCTCTTTTTTATTCATAGATATGCAGCCTATGCTGTCATCTTTGCTTCACAGAAAAAGCAGACTAGCTGCTCTTGTGTGACAGTTTGCAAATACTAGACCAACAAAAAGACATCATGCTTATTAAAGCCAGTAGCAGTTACTAGCATTTTATATTGGTTGATAGGAGTTGCCTTTTGAAAGAGACCACAAAACTCACAGTCCTTTATGCTCTTCAAAGACATTAAGGACCAGTTTTGGGGGTAATGCAAAACCATCCCATCTTAGGGGTTGCAAGAAAGGTTACCAGCTAAGACAAGGATGGGCAAACTTTTTGGCCCAAGGGCCACATCTGGGTATGAAAATTGTATGGCAAGCCATAAATGCTCACAAAATTGGGGGTTGCGATGCAGGAGGAGGTAAGGGCTCCAGGGTGCGGCCAGAAATTAGGAGTTCAGGGTGTAGGAGGGGGCTCCAAACTGGGGTTGGGGTGCAGTGGGGTGAGGGTTCTGGGGTGGGGCTGAGGATGAGGGGTTGGGGGTGCAGGACGGTGCTCTGGGCTGGGACCAAGGGGTTCAGAGGGCAGGAGGGGGATCAGGACTGCAGGGGGTTGGGCACAGGAGAGGGTCGGGGGGGGGGCAGGCTCTGGGCGGTGCTTACCTCAAGTAGCTCCCAGAAGCAGCGGTATGTCCCCGCTCCGGATCTTACATGGAGGCGCAGCCAGACGGCTCTGCGCTCTGCCCTGTCCGCAGGCGCCACCCCTGCAGTTCCCATTGGACGTGGTTCCCGGCCAATGGGAGCTGCAGGGGCAGCACTTGGGGCGGAGGCAGTGTGTGGCTGCCCCTATGCGTAGGAGCCAGAGAGGGGACATGCTGCTGCTTCCGGGAGCCGCGTGGAGCGAGGTAAGCCCCCGACCCCGCTCCGCAGAGGAAGCTCGAGGGCCTGATTAAAACGTCTGGAGGGCCTAGGGTTACCATATTCTGTGCCTCCAAATGGAGGACACTCCACGGCCCACGGCCCCGCCCCCAGCCCCGCCCATACCCCCGCCCCCTCCCCAAAGTCTCCGCCCCCTCCCCTGCTTCCCGCGAACATTTGATTCGCGGGAAGCCTGAAGCAGGTAAGGAGGGTGTGGGGGGGAGGAGGCGCGGCCCAGGCTGGCCCCCCGGCGGCTCCAGCCTGGGTCGGCTCGGGCCCTGGGGTGCCGGCCCCGGCCGACCACCCCCGGCCCGCCCAGCACTGCCGGCCCCCGGCGGCCCGGCGCACTCCC